>NW_026599447.1:0-36541 GCF_023634085.1 Falco cherrug
GCACCTTCCCCGGTGGAGTTGTGCATGGGGTGTGTTTGGAACATTTTGTCACCAGCCGAGTCCAAAATTCAGCGTTTCCCCATCTCAGCCCAGAAAGCAGGTAGAACAACTTTTGTGGTGTCTTTCAGATGCCTACCGGAGCAATGTAAAAACTACCAGGAGAACTCCTGTCTGGCACCTTCCCCGGTGGAGTTGTGCAGGGGGTGTGTTTGGAACATTTTGTCACCGGCCGAGTCCAAAATTCAGCGGTTCCCCATCTCAGCCCAGAAAGCAGGTAGAACAACTTTTGTGGTGCCTTTCAGCTGCCTACCAAGGTAGTGTAAAAACTACCAAGAGAACTCTTGTCTGGCACCTTCCCCGGTGGAGTTGTGCATGGGGTGTGTTTGGAACATTTTGTCACCGGCCGAGTCCAAAATTCAGCGGTTCCCCATCTCAGCCCAGAAAGCAGGTAGAACAACTTTTGTGGTGCCTTTCAGATGCCTACCAAGGTAGTGTAAAAACTACCAAGAGAACTCCTGTCTGGCACCTTCCCCGGTGGTGTTGTGCATGGGGTGTGTTTGGAACATTTTGTCACCGGCCGAGTCCAAAATTCAGCGTTTCCCCATCTCAGCCCAGAAAGCAGGTAGAACAACTTTTGTGGTGTCTTTCAGATGCCTACCGGAGCAATGTAAAAACTACCAGGAGAACTCCTGTCTGGCACCTTCCCCGGTGGAGTTGTGCATGGGGTGTGTTTGGAACATTTTGTCACCGGCCGAGTCCAAAATTCAGCGGTTCCCCATCTCAGCCCAGAAAGCAGGTAGAACAACTTTTGTGGTGTCTTTCAGATGCCTACAAAGGCAGTGTAAAAACTACCAGGAGAACTCCTGTCTGGCACCTTCCGTGGTGGAGTTGTGCATGGGGTGTGTTTGGAACATTTTGTCACCAGCCGAGTCTAAAATTCAGCGTTTCCTCATCTCAGCCCAGAAAGCAGGTAGAACAACTTTTGTGGTGTCTTTCAGATGCCTACCGGAGCAATGTAAAAACTACCAGGAGAACTCCTGTCTGGCACCTTCCCCGGTGGAGTTGTGCAGGGGGTGTGTTTGGAACATTTTGTCACCAGCCGAGTCCAAAATTCAGCGGTTCCCCATCTCAGCCCAGAAAGCAGGTAGAACAAGTTTTGTGGTGTCTTTCAGCTGCCTACCAAGGTAGTGTAAAAACTACCAGGAGAACTCCTGTCTGGCACCTTCCCCGGTGGTGTTGTGCATGGGGTGTGTTTGGAACATTTTGTCACCGGCCGAGTCCAAAATTCAGCGGTTCCCCATCTCAGCCCACAAAGCAGGTAGAACAACTTTTGTGGTGTCTTTCAGATGCCTACCGGAGCAATGTAAAAACTACCAGGAGAACTCCTGTCTGGCACCTTCCCCGGTGGAGTTGTGCAGGGGGTGTGTTTGGAACATTTTGTCAACGGCCGACTCCAAAATTCAGCGGTTCCCCATCTCAGCCCACAAAGCAGGGACAACAACTTTTCTTGTGCCTTTCAGCTGCCTACCAAGGTAGTGTAAATCTACCAAAAGAATTCGTTCCTGGCACCTTCCCCGGTGGAGTTGTGCATGGGGTGTCTGTGGAACATTTTGTCACCGGCCGACTCCAAAATTCAGCGATTCCCCATCTCAGCCCAGAAAGCAGGTAGAACAACTTCTGTGGTGTCTTTCAGATGCCTACCAAGGTAGTGTAAAAACTACCAGGAGTACTCCTGTCTGGCACCTTCCGTGGTGGAGTTGTGCATGGGGTGTGTTTGGAACATTTTGTCACCGGCCGACTCCAAAATTCAGCGGTTCCCCATCTCAGCCCAGAAAGCAGGTAGAACAACTTTTGTGGTGCCTTTCAGCTGCCTACCAAGGTAGTGTAAAAACTACCAGGAGAACTCCTGTCTGGCACCTTCCCCGGTGGAGTTGTGCATGGGGTGTGTTTGGAACATTTTGTCACCGGCCGAGTCCAAAATTCAGCGGTTCCCCATCTCAGCCCAGAAAGCAGGAAGAACAACTTTTGTGGTGCCTTTCAGCTGCCTACCAAGGTAGTGTAAAAACTACCAAGAGAACTCCTGTCTGGCACCTTCCCCGGTGGAGTTGTGCATGGGGTGTGTTTGGAACACTTTGTCACCGGCCGAGTCCAAAATTCAGCGGTTCCCCATCTCAGCCCAGAAAGCAGGAAGAACAACTTTTGTGGTGCCTTTCAGCTGCCTACCAAGGTAGTGTAAAAACTACCAGGAGAACTCCTGTCTGGCACCTTCCGTGGTGGAGTTGTGCAGGGGGTGTGTTTGGAACATTTTGTCACCGGCCGAGTCCAAAATTCAGCGGTTCCCCATCTCAGCCCAGAAAGCAGGTAGAACAACTTTTGTGGTGCCTTTCAGCTGCCTACCAAGGTAGTGTAAAAACTACCAAGAGAACTCTTGTCTGGCACCTTCCCCGGTGGAGTTGTGCATGGGGTGTGTTTGGAACATTTTGTCAACGGCCGACTCCAAAATTCAGCGGTTCCCCATCTCAGCCCAGAAAGCAGGTAGAACAACTTTTGTGGTGCCTTTCAGATGCCTACCAAGGTAGTGTAAAAACTACCAAGAGAACTCCTGTCTGGCACCTTCCCCGGTGGTGTTGTGCATGGGGTGTGTTTGGAACATTTTGTCACCGGCCGAGTCCAAAATTCAGCGGTTCCCCATCTCAGCCCAGAAAGCAGGTAGAACAACTTTTGTGGTGTCTTTCAGATGCCTACCGGAGCAATGTAAAAACTACCAGGAGAACTCCTGTCTGGCACCTTCCCCGGTGGAGTTGTGCATGGGGTGTGTTTGGAACATTTTGTCACCGGCCGACTCCAAAATTCAGCGGTTCCCCATCTCAGCCCAGAAAGCAGGTAGAACAACTTTTGTGGTGTCTTTCAGATGCCTACAAAGGCAGTGTAAAAACTACCAGGAGAACTCCTGTCTGGCACCTTCCCCGGTGGAGTTGTGCATGGGGTGTGTTTGGAACATTTTGTCACCAGCCGAGTCCAAAATTCAGCGTTTCCCCATCTCAGCCCAGAAAGCAGGTAGAACAACTTTTGTGGTGTCTTTCAGATGCCTACCGGAGCAATGTAAAAACTACCAGGAGAACTCCTGTCTGGCACCTTCCCCGGTGGAGTTGTGCAGGGGGTGTGTTTGGAACATTTTGTCACCAGCCGAGTCCAAAATTCAGCGGTTCCCCATCTCAGCCCAGAAAGCAGGTAGAACAACTTTTGTGGTGTCTTTCAGCTGCCTACCAAGGTAGTGTAAAAACTACCAGGAGAACTCCTGTCTGGCACCTTCCCCGGTGGTGTTGTGCATGGGGTGTGTTTGGAACATTTTGTCACCAGCCGAGTCCAAAATTCAGCGGTTCCCCATCTCAGCCCACAAAGCAGGTAGAACAACTTTTGTGGTGTCTTTCAGATGCCTACCGGAGCAATGTAAAAACTACCAGGAGAACTCCTGTCTGGCACCTTCCCCGGTGGAGTTGTGCAGGGGGTGTGTTTGGAACATTTTGTCACCAGCCGACTCCAAAATTCAGCGGTTCCCCATCTCAGCCCAGAAAGCAGGTAGAACAACTTTTCTTGTGCCTTTCAGCTGCCTACCAAGGTAGTGTAAAAACTAACAACAGAATTCGTTCCTGGCACCTTCCCCGGTGGAGTTGTGCATGGGGTGTCTGTGGAACATTTTGTCACCGGCCGACTCCAAAATTCAGCGATTCCCCATCTCAGCCCAGAAAGCAGGTAGAACAACTTCTGTGGTGTCTTTCAGATGCCTACCAAGGTAGTGTAAAAACTACCAGGAGAACTCCTGTCTGGCACCTTCCGTGGTGGAGTTGTGCATGGGGTGTGTTTTGAACATTTTGTCACCGGCCGACTCCAAAATTCAGCGGTTCCCCATCTCAGCCCAGAAAGCAGGAAGAACAACTTTTGTGGTGCCTTTCAAATGCTTACCAAGGTAGTGTAAAAACTACCAGGAGAACTCCTGTCTGGCACCTTCCCCGGTGGAGTTGTGCATGGGGTGTGTTTGGAACATTTTGTCACCGGCCGAGTCCAAAATTCAGCGGTTCCCCATCTCAGCCCAGAAAGCAGGAAGAACAACTTTTGTGGTGCCTTTCAGCTGCCTACCAAGGTAGTGTAAAAACTACCAAGAGAACTCCTGTCTGGCACCTTCCCCGGTGGAGTTGTGCATGGGGTGTGTTTGGAACACTTTGTCACCGGCCGAGTCCAAAATTCAGCGGTTCCCCATCTCAGCCCAGAAAGCAGGTAGAACAACTTTTGTGGTGTCTTTCAAATGCCTACCAAGGTAGTGTAAAAACTACCAGGAGAACTCCTGTCTGGCACCTTCCCCGGTGGAGTTGTGCATGGGGTGTGTTTGGAACATTTTGTCACCAGCCGAGTCCAAAATTCAGCGTTTCCCCATCTCAGCCCAGAAAGCAGGTAGAACAACTTTTGTGGTGCCTTTCAGCTGCCTACCAAGGTAGTGTAAAAACTACCAGGAGAACTCCTGTCTGGCACCTTCCCCGGTGGAGTTGTGCATGGGGTGTGTTTGGAACATTTTGTCACCAGCCGAGTCCAAAATTCAGCGATTCCCCATCTCAGCCCAGAAAGCAGGTAGAACAACTTTTGTGGTGTCTTTCAGATGCCTACAAAGGCAGTGTAAAAACTACCAGGAGAACTCCTGTCTGGCACCTTCCCCGGTGGAGTTGTGCAGGGGGTGTGTTTGGAACATTTTGTCACCGGCCGAGTCCAAAATTCAGCGGTTCCCCATCTCAGCCCAGAAAGCAGGTAGAACAACTTTTGTGGTGCCTTTCAGCTGCCTACCAAGGTAGTGTAAAAACTACCAACAGAACTCCTGTCTGGCACCTTCCCCGGTGGTGTTGTGCATGGGGTGTGTTTGGAACATTTTGTCACCGGCCGAGTCCAAAATTCAGCTGTTCCCCATCTCAGCCCAGAAAGCAGGTAGAACAACTTTTGTGGTGTCTTTCAGATGCCTACCGGAGCAATATAAAAACTACCAGGAGAACTCCTGTCTGGCACCTTCCCCGGTGGAGTTGTGCATGGGGTGTGTTTGGAACATTTTGTCACCGGCCGACTCCAAAATTCAGCGGTTCCCCATCTCAGCCCAGAAAGCAGGTAGAACAACTTTTGTGGTGCCTTTCAGCTGCCTACCGGAGCAATGTAAAAACTACCAGGAGAACTCCTGTCTGGCACCTTCCCCGGTGGAGTTGTGCATGGGGTGTGTTTGGAACATTTTGTCACCAGCCGACTCCAAAATTCAGCAGTTCCCCATCTCAGCCCACAAAGCAGGTACAACAACTTTTCTTGTGCCTTTCAGCTGCCTACCAAGGTAGTGTAAATCTACCAAAAGAATTCGTTCCTGGCACCTTCCCCGGTGGAGTTGTGCATGGGGTGTCTGTGGAACATTTTGTCACCGGCCGACTCCAAAATTCAGCGGTTCCCCATCTCAGCCCACAAAGCAGGTAGAACAACTTTTGTGGTGTCTTTCAGATGCCTACCGGAGCAATGTAAAAACTACCAGGAGAACTCCTGTCTGGCACCTTCCCCGGTGGAGTTGTGCATGGGGTGTGTTTGGAACATTTTGTCACCGGCCGAGTCCAAAATTCAGCTGTTCCCCATCTCAGCCCAGAAAGCAGGTAGAACAACTTTTGTGGTGTCTTTCAGATGCCTACCAAGGTAGTGTAAAAACTACCAGGAGAACTCCTGTCTGGCACCTTCCCCGGTGGAGTTGTGCATGGGGTGTGTTTGGAACATTTTGTCACCAGCCGACTCCAAAATTCAGCGTTTCCCCATCTCAGCCCAGAAAGCAGGTAGAACAACTTTTGTGGTGTCTTTCAGATGCCTACCAAGGTAGTGTAAAAACTACCAGGAGAACTCCTGTCTGGCACCTTCCCCGGTGGAGTTGTGCATGGGGTGTGTTTGGAACATTTTGTCACCGGCCGAGTCCAAAATTCAGCGGTTCCCCATCTCAGCCCAGAAAGCAGGTAGAACAACTTTTGTGGTGTCTTTCAGATGCCTACCAAGGTAGTGTAAAAACTACCAGGAGAACTCCTGTCTGGCACCTTCCGTGGTGGAGTTGTGCATGGGGTGTGTTTGGAACATTTTGTCACCAGCCGAGTCCAAAATTCAGCGTTTCCCCATCTCAGCCCAGAAAGCAGGTAGAACAACTTTTGTGGTGCCTTTCAGCTGCCTACCAAGGTAGTGTAAAAACTACCAAGAGAACTCCTGTCTGGCACCTTCCGTGGTGGAGTTGTGCAGGGGGTGTGTTTGGAACATTTTGTCACCAGCCGAGTCCAAAATTCAGCGTTTCCCCATCTCAGCCCAGAAAGCAGGTAGAACAACTTTTGTGGTGCCTTTCAGCTGCCTACCAAGGTAGTGTAAAAACTACCAAGAGAACTCCTGTCTGGCACCTTCCCCGGTGGAGTTGTGCATGGGGTGTGTTTGGAACATTTTGTCACCGGCCGAGTCCAAAATTCAGCGGTTCCCCATCTCAGCCCAGAAAGCAGGTAGAACAACTTTTGTGGTGTCTTTCAGATGCCTACCGGAGCAATGTAAAAACTACCAGGAGAACTCCTGTCTGGCACCTTCCCCGGTGGAGTTGTGCAGGGGGTGTGTTTGGAACATTTTGTCACCGGCCGAGTCCAAAATTCAGCGGTTCCCCATCTCAGCCCAGAAAGCAGGTAGAACAACTTTTGTGGTGTCTTTCAGCTGCCTACCAAGGTAGTGTAAAAACTACCAGGAGAACTCCTGTCTGGCACCTTCCCCGGTGGTGTTGTGCATGGGGTGTGTTTGGAACATTTTGTCACCAGCCGAGTCCAAAATTCAGCGGTTCCCCATCTCAGCCCACAAAGCAGGTAGAACAACTTTTGTGGTGTCTTTCAGATGCCTACCGGAGCAATGTAAAAACTACCAGGAGAACTCCTGTCTGGCACCTTCCCCGGTGGAGTTGTGCAGGGGGTGTGTTTGGAACATTTTGTCACCAGCCGACTCCAAAATTCAGCGGTTCCCCATCTCAGCCCAGAAAGCAGGTAGAACAACTTTTCTTGTGCCTTTCAGCTGCCTACCAAGGTAGTGTAAAAACTAACAACAGAATTCGTTCCTGGCACCTTCCCCGGTGGAGTTGTGCATGGGGTGTCTGTGGAACATTTTGTCACCGGCCGACTCCAAAATTCAGCGATTCCCCATCTCAGCCCAGAAAGCAGGTAGAACAACTTCTGTGGTGTCTTTCAGATGCCTACCAAGGTAGTGTAAAAACTACCAGGAGAACTCCTGTCTGGCACCTTCCGTGGTGGAGTTGTGCATGGGGTGTGTTTTGAACATTTTGTCACCGGCCGACTCCAAAATTCAGCGGTTCCCCATCTCAGCCCAGAAAGCAGGAAGAACAACTTTTGTGGTGCCTTTCAAATGCTTACCAAGGTAGTGTAAAAACTACCAGGAGAACTCCTGTCTGGCACCTTCCCCGGTGGAGTTGTGCATGGGGTGTGTTTGGAACATTTTGTCACCGGCCGAGTCCAAAATTCAGCGGTTCCCCATCTCAGCCCAGAAAGCAGGAAGAACAACTTTTGTGGTGCCTTTCAGCTGCCTACCAAGGTAGTGTAAAAACTACCAAGAGAACTCCTGTCTGGCACCTTCCCCGGTGGAGTTGTGCATGGGGTGTGTTTGGAACATTTTGTCACCGGCCGAGTCCAAAATTCAGCGGTTCCCCATCTCAGCCCAGAAAGCAGGTAGAACAACTTTTGTGGTGTCTTTCAAATGCCTACCAAGGTAGTGTAAAAACTACCAGGAGAACTCCTGTCTGGCACCTTCCCCGGTGGAGTTGTGCATGGGGTGTGTTTGGAACATTTTGTCACCAGCCGAGTCCAAAATTCAGCGTTTCCCCATCTCAGCCCAGAAAGCAGGTAGAACAACTTTTGTGGTGCCTTTCAGCTGCCTACCAAGGTAGTGTAAAAACTACCAGGAGAACTCCTGTCTGGCACCTTCCCCGGTGGAGTTGTGCATGGGGTGTGTTTGGAACATTTTGTCACCAGCCGAGTCCAAAATTCAGCGATTCCCCATCTCAGCCCAGAAAGCAGGTAGAACAACTTTTGTGGTGTCTTTCAGATGCCTACAAAGGCAGTGTAAAAACTACCAGGAGAACTCCTGTCTGGCACCTTCCCCGGTGGAGTTGTGCAGGGGGTGTGTTTGGAACATTTTGTCACCGGCCGAGTCCAAAATTCAGCGGTTCCCCATCTCAGCCCAGAAAGCAGGTAGAACAACTTTTGTGGTGCCTTTCAGCTGCCTACCAAGGTAGTGTAAAAACTACCAACAGAACTCCTGTCTGGCACCTTCCCCGGTGGTGTTGTGCATGGGGTGTGTTTGGAACATTTTGTCACCGGCCGAGTCCAAAATTCAGCTGTTCCCCATCTCAGCCCAGAAAGCAGGTAGAACAACTTTTGTGGTGTCTTTCAGATGCCTACCGGAGCAATATAAAAACTACCAGGAGAACTCCTGTCTGGCACCTTCCCCGGTGGAGTTGTGCATGGGGTGTGTTTGGAACATTTTGTCACCGGCCGACTCCAAAATTCAGCGGTTCCCCATCTCAGCCCAGAAAGCAGGTAGAACAACTTTTGTGGTGCCTTTCAGCTGCCTACCGGAGCAATGTAAAAACTACCAGGAGAACTCCTGTCTGGCACCTTCCCCGGTGGAGTTGTGCATGGGGTGTGTTTGGAACATTTTGTCACCAGCCGACTCCAAAATTCAGCAGTTCCCCATCTCAGCCCACAAAGCAGGTACAACAACTTTTCTTGTGCCTTTCAGCTGCCTACCAAGGTAGTGTAAATCTACCAAAAGAATTCGTTCCTGGCACCTTCCCCGGTGGAGTTGTGCATGGGGTGTCTGTGGAACATTTTGTCACCGGCCGACTCCAAAATTCAGCGGTTCCCCATCTCAGCCCACAAAGCAGGTAGAACAACTTTTGTGGTGTCTTTCAGATGCCTACCGGAGCAATGTAAAAACTACCAGGAGAACTCCTGTCTGGCACCTTCCCCGGTGGAGTTGTGCATGGGGTGTGTTTGGAACATTTTGTCACCGGCCGAGTCCAAAATTCAGCTGTTCCCCATCTCAGCCCAGAAAGCAGGTAGAACAACTTTTGTGGTGTCTTTCAGATGCCTACCAAGGTAGTGTAAAAACTACCAGGAGAACTCCTGTCTGGCACCTTCCCCGGTGGAGTTGTGCATGGGGTGTGTTTGGAACATTTTGTCACCAGCCGACTCCAAAATTCAGCGTTTCCCCATCTCAGCCCAGAAAGCAGGTAGAACAACTTTTGTGGTGTCTTTCAGATGCCTACCAAGGTAGTGTAAAAACTACCAGGAGAACTCCTGTCTGGCACCTTCCCCGGTGGAGTTGTGCATGGGGTGTGTTTGGAACATTTTGTCACCGGCCGAGTCCAAAATTCAGCGATTCCCCATCTCAGCCCAGAAAGCAGGTAGAACAACTTTTGTGGTGTCTTTCAGATGCCTACCAAGGTAGTGTAAAAACTACCAGGAGAACTCCTGTCTGGCACCTTCCGTGGTGGAGTTGTGCATGGGGTGTGTTTGGAACATTTTGTCACCAGCCGAGTCCAAAATTCAGCGTTTCCCCATCTCAGCCCAGAAAGCAGGTAGAACAACTTTTGTGGTGCCTTTCAGCTGCCTACCAAGGTAGTGTAAAAACTACCAAGAGAACTCCTTTCTGGCACCTTCCGTGGTGGAGTTGTGCATGGGGTGTGTTTGGAACATTTTGTCACCAGCCGAGTCCAAAATTCAGCGGTTCCCTATCTCAGCCCAGAAAGCAGGTAGAACAACTTTTGTGGTGCCTTTCAGCTGCCTACCAAGGTAGTGTAAAAACTACCAGGAGAACTCCTGTCTGGCACCTTCCCCGGTGGAGTTGTGCATGGGGTGTGTTTGGAACATTTTGTCACCGGCCGAGTCCAAAATTCAGCGGTTCCCCATCTCAGCCCAGAAAGCAGGTAGAACAACTTTTGTGGTGTCTTTCAGATGCCTACCGGAGCAATGTAAAAACTACCAGGAGAACTCCTGTCTGGCACCTTCCCCGGTGGAGTTGTGCAGGGGGTGTGTTTGGAACATTTTGTCACCGGCCGAGTCCAAAATTCAGCGGTTCCCTATCTCAGCCCAGAAAGCAGGTAGAACAACTTTTGTGGTGCCTTTCAGCTGCCTACCGGAGCAATGTAAAAACTACCAGGAGAACTCCTGTCTGGCACCTTCCCCGGTGGAGTTGTGCAGGGGGTGTGTTTGGAACATTTTTTCACCAGCCGACTCCAAAATTCAGCGGTTCCCCATCTCAGCCCAGAAAGCAGGAAGAACAACTTTTGTGGTTTCTTTCAGATGCCTACCAAGGTAGTGTAAAAACTACCAGGAGAACTCCTGTCTGGCACCTTCCGTGGTGGAGTTGTGCATGGGGTGTGTTTGGAACATTTTGTCACCGGCCGACTCCAATATTCAGCGTTTCCCCATCTCAGCCCAGAAAGCAGGTAGAACAACTTTTGTGGTGTCTTTCAGATGCCTACCGGAGCAATGTAAAAACTACCAGGAGAACTCCTGTCTGGCACCTTCCCCGGTGGAGTTGTGCAGGGGGTGTGTTTGGAACATTTTGTCACCAGCCGAGTCCAAAATTCAGCGGTTCCCCATCTCAGCCCAGAAAGCAGGTAGAACAACTTTTGTGGTGTCTTTCAAATGCCTACCAAGGTAGCGTAAAAACTACCAGGAGAACTCCTGTCTGGCACCTTCCCCGGTGGAGTTGTGCATGGGGTGTGTTTGGAACATTTTGTCACCGGCCGAGTCCAAAATTCAGCGGTTCCCTATCTCAGCCCAGAAAGCAGGTAGAACAACTTTTGTGGTGTCTTTCAGCTGCCTACCAAGGTAGTGTAAAAACTACCAGGAGAACTCCTGTCTGGCACCTTCCCCGGTGGTGTTGTGCATGGGGTGTGTTTGGAACATTTTGTCACCGGCCGAGTCCAAAATTCAGCGGTTCCCCATCTCAGCCCAGAAAGCAGGTAGAACAACTTTTGTGGTGTCTTTCAGATGCCTACCGGATCAATGTAAAAACTACCAGGAGAACTCCTGTCTGGCACCTTCCCCGGTGGAGTTGTGCATGGGGTGTGTTTGGAACATTTTGTCACCGGCCGAGTCCAAAATTCAGCGGTTCCCCATCTCAGCCCAGAAAGCAGGTAGAACATCTTTTGTGGTGCCTTTCAGCTGCCTACCAAGGTAGTGTAAAAACTACCAGGAGAACTCCTGTCTGGCACCTTCCCCGGTGGAGTTGTGCAGGGGGTGTGTTTGGAACATTTTGTCACCAGCCGACTCCAAAATTCAGCGGTTCCCCATCTCAGCCCACAAAGCAGGTACAACAACTTTTCTTGTGCCTTTCAGCTGCCTACCAAGGTAGTGTAAAAACTACCAAGAGAACTCCTGTCTGGCACCTTCCCCGGTGGAGTTGTGCATGGGGTGTGTTTGGAACATTTTGTCACCGGCCGACTCCAAAATTCAGCGGTTCCCCATCTCAGCCCACAAAGCAGGTACAACAACTTTTCTTGTGCCTTTCAGCTGCCTACCAAGGTAGTGTAAATCTACCAAAAGAATTCGTTCCTGGCACCTTCCCCGGTGGAGTTGTGCATGGGGTGTCTGTGGAACATTTTGTCACCGGCCGACTCCAAAATTCAGCGGTTCCCCATCTCAGCCCACAAAGCAGGTAGAACAACTTTTGTGGTGTCTTTCAGATGCCTACAAAGGCAATGTAAAAACTACCAGGAGAACTCCTGTCTGGCACCTTCCGTGGTGGAGTTGTGCATGGGGTGTGTTTGGAACATTTTGTCAGCAGCCGACTCCAAAATTCAGCGTTTCCCCATCTCAGCCCAGAAAGCAGGTAGAACAACTTTTGTGGTGCCTTTCAGCTGCCTACCAAGATAGTGTAAAAACTACCAGGAGAACTCCTGTCTGGCACCTTCCCCGGTGGAGTTGTGCATGGGGTGTGTTTGGAACATTTTGTCACCAGCCGAGTCCAAAATTCAGCGATTCCCCATCTCAGCCCAGAAAGCAGGTAGAACAACTTTTGTGGTGTCTTTCAGATGCCTACCGGAGCAATGTAAAAACTACCAGGAGAACTCCTGTCTGGCACCTTCCCCGGTGGAGTTGTGCAGGGGGTGTGTTTGGAACATTTTGTCACCGGCCGAGTCCAAAATTCAGCGGTTCCCCATCTCAGCCCACAAAGCAGGTACAACAACTTTTGTGGTGCCTTTCAGCTGCCTACCAAGGTAGTGTAAAAACTACCAAGAGAACTCCTGTCTGGCACCTTCCCCGGTGGTGTTGTGCATGGGGTGTGTTTGGAACATTTTGTCACCGGCCGAGTCCAAAATTCAGCTGTTCCCCATCTCAGCCCAGAAAGCAGGTAGAACAACTTTTGTGGTGTCTTTCAGATGCCTACCGGAGCAATATAAAAACTACCAGGAGAACTCCTGTCTGGCACCTTCCCCGGTGGAGTTGTGCATGGGGTGTGTTTGGAACATTTTGTCACCGGCCGAGTCCAAAATTCAGCGGTTCCCCATCTCAGCCCAGAAAGCAGGTAGAACAACTTTTGTGGTGCCTTTCAGCTGCCTACCGGAGCAATGTAAAAACTACCAGGAGAACTCCTGTCTGGCACCTTCCCCGGTGGAGTTGTGCAGGGGGTGTGTTTGGAACATTTTGTCACCAGCCGACTCCAAAATTCAGCAGTTCCCCATCTCAGCCCACAAAGCAGGTACAACAACTTTTCTTGTGCCTTTCAGCTGCCTACCAAGGTAGTGTAAATCTACCAAAAGAATTCGTTCCTGGCACCTTCCCCGGTGGAGTTGTGCATGGGGTGTCTGTGGAACATTTTGTCACCGGCCGAGTCCAAAATTCAGCGGTTCCCCATCTCAGCCCAGAAAGCAGGTAGAACAACTTTTGTGGTGTCTTTCAGATGCCTACCGGAGCAATGTAAAAACTACCAGGAGAACTCCTGTCTGGCACCTTCCCCGGTGGAGTTGTGCATGGGGTGTGTTTGGAACATTTTGTCACCAGCCGACTCCAAAATTCAGCGTTTCCCCATCTCAGCCCAGAAAGCAGGTAGAACAACTTTTGTGGTGTCTTTCAGATGCCTACCAAGGTAGTGTAAAAACTACCAGGAGAACTCCTGTCTGGCACCTTCCCCGGTGGAGTTGTGCATGGGGTGTGTTTGGAACATTTTGTCACCGGCCGAGTCCAAAATTCAGCGATTCCCCATCTCAGCCCAGAAAGCAGGTAGAACAACTTTTGTGGTGTCTTTCAGATGCCTACCAAGGTAGTGTAAAAACTACCAGGAGAACTCCTGTCTGGCACCTTCCGTGGTGGAGTTGTGCATGGGGTGTGTTTGGAACATTTTGTCACCAGCCGAGTCCAAAATTCAGCGTTTCCCCATCTCAGCCCAGAAAGCAGGTAGAACAACTTTTGTGGTGCCTTTCAGCTGCCTACCAAGGTAGTGTAAAAACTACCAAGAGAACTCCTTTCTGGCACCTTCCGTGGTGGAGTTGTGCATGGGGTGTGTTTGGAACATTTTGTCACCAGCCGAGTCCAAAATTCAGCGGTTCCCTATCTCAGCCCAGAAAGCAGGTAGAACAACTTTTGTGGTGCCTTTCAGCTGCCTACCAAGGTAGTGTAAAAACTACCAGGAGAACTCCTGTCTGGCACCTTCCCCGGTGGAGTTGTGCATGGGGTGTGTTTGGAACATTTTGTCACCGGCCGAGTCCAAAATTCAGCGGTTCCCCATCTCAGCCCAGAAAGCAGGTAGAACAACTTTTGTGGTGTCTTTCAGATGCCTACCGGAGCAATGTAAAAACTACCAGGAGAACTCCTGTCTGGCACCTTCCCCGGTGGAGTTGTGCAGGGGGTGTGTTTGGAACATTTTGTCACCGGCCGAGTCCAAAATTCAGCGGTTCCCTATCTCAGCCCAGAAAGCAGGTAGAACAACTTTTGTGGTGCCTTTCAGCTGCCTACCGGAGCAATGTAAAAACTACCAGGAGAACTCCTGTCTGGCACCTTCCCCGGTGGAGTTGTGCAGGGGGTGTGTTTGGAACATTTTTTCACCAGCCGACTCCAAAATTCAGCGGTTCCCCATCTCAGCCCACAAAGCAGGTACAACAACTTTTGTGGTGCCTTTCAGCTGCCTACCAAGGTAGTGTAAATCTACCAACAGAATTCGTTCCTGGCACCTTCCCCGGTGGAGTTGTGCATGGGGTGTGTTTGGAACATTTTGTCACCGGCCGACTCCAATATTCAGCGTTTCCCCATCTCAGCCCACAAAGCAGGTAGAACAACTTTTGTGGTGTCTTTCAGATGCCTACCGGAGCAATGTAAAAACTACCAGGAGAACTCCTGTCTGGCACCTTCCCCGGTGGAGTTGTGCATGGGGTGTGTTTGGAACATTTTGTCACCAGCCGACTCCAAAATTCAGCGGTTCCCCATCTCAGCCCAGAAAGCAGGTAGAACAACTTTTGTGGTGTGTTTCAAATGCCTACCAAGGTAGCGTAAAAACTACCAGGAGAACTCCTGTCTGGCACCTTCCCCGGTGGAGTTGTGCATGGGGTGTGTTTGGAACATTTTGTCACCGGCCGACTCCAAAATTCAGCGGTTCCCCATCTCAGCCCACAAAGCAGGTACAACAACTTTTCTTGTGCCTTTCAGCTGCCTACCAAGGTAGTGTAAAAACTACCAGGAGAACTCCTGTCTGGCACCTTCCCCGGTGGTGTTGTGCATGGGGTGTGTTTGGAACATTTTGTCACCGGCCGACTCCAAAATTCAGCGGTTCCCCATCTCAGCCCAGAAAGCAGGTAGAACAACTTTTGTGGTGTCTTTCAGATGCCTACCGGATCAATGTAAAAACTACCAGGAGAACTCCTGTCTGGCACCTTCCCCGGTGGAGTTGTGCATGGGGTGTGTTTGGAACATTTTGTCACCGGCCGAGTCCAAAATTCAGCGGTTCCCCATCTCAGCCCACAAAGCAGGTACAACAACTTTTGTGGTGTCTTTCAGATGCCTACAAAGGCAATGTAAAAACTACCAGGAGAACTCCTGTCTGGCACCTTCCGTGGTGGAGTTGTGCATGGGGTGTGTTTGGAACATTTTGTCACCAGCCGACTCCAAAATTCAGCGTTTCCCCATCTCAGCCCAGAAAGCAGGTAGAACAACTTTTGTGGTGTCTTTCAGATGCCTACCAAGGTAGTGTAAAAACTACCAGGAGAACTCCTGTCTGGCACCTTCCGTGGTGGAGTTGTGCATGGGGTGTGTTTGGAACATTTTGTCACCAGCCGAGTCCAAAATTCAGCGGTTCCCCATCTCAGCCCAGAAAGCAGGTAGAACAACTTTTGTGGTGTCTTTCAGATGCCTACCGGAGCAATGTAAAAACTACCAGGAGAACTCCTGTCTGGCACCTTCCCCGGTGGAGTTGTGCAGGGGGTGTGTTTGGAACATTTTGTCACCAGCCGAGTCCAAAATTCAGCGGTTCCCCATCTCAGCCCAGAAAGCAGGTAGAACAACTTTTGTGGTGTCTTTCAGCTGCCTACCAAGGTAGTGTAAAAACTACCAGGAGAACTCCTGTCTGGCACCTTCCCCGGTGGTGTTGTGCATGGGGTGTGTTTGGAACATTTTGTCAACGGCCGAGTCCAAAATTCAGCTGTTCCCCATCTCAGCCCAGAAAGCAGGTAGAACAACTTTTGTGGTGTCTTTCAGATGCCTACCGGAGCAATGTAAAAACTACCAGGAGAACTCCTGTCTGGCACCTTCCCCGGTGGAGTTGTGCATGGGGTGTGTTTGGAACATTTTGTCACCGGCCGAGTCCAAAATTCAGCGGTTCCCCATCTCAGCCCAGAAAGCAGGTAGAACAACTTTTGTGGTGCCTTTCAGCTGCCTACCGGAGCAATGTAAAAACTACCAGGAGAACTCCTGTCTGGCACCTTCCCCGGTGGAGTTGTGCAGGGGGTGTGTTTGGAACATTTTGTCACCAGCCGACTCCAAAATTCAGCGGTTCCCCATCTCAGCCCACAAAGCAGGTACAACAACTTTTCTTGTGCCTTTCAGCTGCCTACCAAGGTAGTGTAAATCTACCAAAAGAATTCGTTCCTGGCACCTTCCCCGGTGGAGTTGTGCATGGGGTGTCTGTGGAACATTTTGTCACCGGCCGAGTCCAAAATTCAGCGGTTCCCCATCTCAGCCCACAAAGCAGGTAGAACAACTTTTGTGGTGTCTTTCAGATGCCTACCGGAGCAATGTAAAAACTACCAGGAGAACTCCTGTCTGGCACCTTCCCCGGTGGAGTTGTGCATGGGGTGTGTTTGGAACATTTTGTCACCAGCCGAGTCCAAAATTCAGCTGTTCCCCATCTCAGCCCAGAAAGCAGGTAGAACAACTTTTGTGGTGTCTTTCAGATGCCTACCAAGGTAGTGTAAAAACTACTAAGAGAACTCCTGTCTGGCACCTTCCCCGGTGGAGTTGTGCATGGGGTGTGTTTGGAACATTTTGTCACCAGCCGACTCCAAAATTCAGCGTTTCCCCATCTCAGCCCAGAAAGCAGGTAGAACAACTTTTGTGGTGTCTTTCAGATGCCTACCAAGGTAGTGTAAAAACTACCAACAGAATTCGTTCCTGGCACCTTCCCCGGTGGAGTTGTGCATGGGGTGTGTTTGGAACATTTTGTCACCAGCCGAGTCCAAAATTCAGCGTTTCCCCATCTCAGCCCAGAAAGCAGGTAGAACAACTTTTGTGGTGCCTTTCAGCTGCCTACCAAGGTAGTGTAAAAACTACCAAGAGAACTCCTGTCTGGCACCTTCCCCGGTGGAGTTGTGCATGGGGTGTGTTTGGAACATTTTGTCACCGGCCGAGTCCAAAATTCAGCGGTTCCCCATCTCAGCCCAGAAAGCAGGTAGAACAACTTTTGTGGTGTCTTCCAGATGCCTACCAAGGTAGTGTAAAAACTACCAGGAGAACTCCTGTCTGGCACCTTCCCCGGTGGAGTTGTGCAGGGGGTGTGTTTGGAACATTTTGTCACCGGCCGAGTCCAAAATTCAGCGGTTCCCCATCTCAGCCCAGAAAGCAGGTAGAACAACTTTTGTGGTGCCTTTCAGCTGCCTACCGGAGCAATGTAAAAACTACCAGGAGAACTCCTGTCTGGCACCTTCCCCGGTGGAGTTGTGCAGGGGGTGTGTTTGGAACATTTTGTCACCAGCCGACTCCAAAATTCAGCGATTCCCCATCTCAGCCCACAAAGCAGGTACAACAACTTTTCTTGTGCCTTTCACCTGCCTACCAAGGTAGTGTAAATCTACCAACAGAATTCGTTCCTGGCACCTTCCCCGGTGGAGTTGTGCATGGGGTGTCTGTGGAACATTTTGTCACCGGCCGAGTCCAAAATTCAGCGTTTCCCCATCTCAGCCCACAAAGCAGGTACAACAACTTTTGTGGTGTCTTTCAGATGCCTACCGGAGCAATGTAAAAACTACAAGGAGAACTCCTGCCTGGCACCTTCCCCGGTGGAGTTGTGCATGGGGTGTGTTTGGAACATTTTGTCACCAGCCGACTCCAAAATTCAGCGTTTCCCCATCTCAGCCCAGAAAGCAGGAAGAACAACTTTTGTGGTGTCTTTCAGATGCCTACCGGAGCAATGTAAAAACTACCAGGAGAACTCCTGTCTGGCACCTTCCCCGGTGGAGTTGTGCAGGGGGTGTGTTTGGAACATTTTGTCACCAGCCGAGTCCAAAATTCAGCGTTTCCCCATCTCAGCCCAGAAAGCAGGTAGAACAACTTTTGTGGTGCCTTTCAGCTGCCTACCAAGGTAGTGTAAAAACTACCAAGAGAACTCCTTTCTGGCACCTTCCCCGGTGGAGTTGTGCATGGGGTGTGTTTGGAACATTTTGTCACCGGCCGAGTCCAAAATTCAGCGGTTCCCCATCTCAGCCCAGAAAGCAGGTAGAACAACTTTTGTGGTGTCTTTCAGATGCCTACCGGAGCAATGTAAAAACTACCAGGAGAACTCCTGTCTGGCACCTTCCCCGGTGGAGTTGTGCAGGGGGTGTGTTTGGAACATTTTGTCACCGGCCGAGTCCAAAATTCAGCGGTTCCCCATCTCAGCCCAGAAAGTAGGTAGAACAACTTTTGTGGTGTCTTTCAGATGCCTACCGGAGCAATGTAAAAACTACCAGGAGAACTCCTGTCTGGCACCTTCCCCGGTGGAGTTGTGCAGGGGGTGTGTTTGGAACATTTTGTCACCGGCCGAGTCCAAAATTCAGCGGTTCCCCATCTCAGCCCAGAAAGCAGGTAGAACAACTTTTGTGGTGCCTTTCAGCTGCCTACCGGAGCAATGTAAAAACTACCAGGAGAACTCCTGTCTGGCACCTTCCCCGGTGGAGTTGTGCAGGGGGTGTGTTTGGAACATTTTGTCACCGGCCGAGTCCAAAATTCAGCGATTCCCCATCTCAGCCCAGAAAGCAGGTACAACAACTTTTGTGGTGTCTTTCAGATGCCTACCAAGGTAGTGTAAAAACTACCAGGAGAACTCCTGTCTGGCACCTTCCGTGGTGGAGTTGTGCATGGGGTGTGTTTGGAACATTTTGTCACCAGCCGAGTCCAAAATTCAGCGTTTCCCCATCTCAGCCCAGAAAGCAGGTAGAACAACTTTTGTGGTGCCTTTCAGATGCCTACCAAGGTAGTGTAAAAACTACCAAGAGAACTCCTGTCTGGCACCTTCCCCGGTGGAGTTGTGCATGGGGTGTGTTTGGAACATTTTGTCACCGGCCGAGTCCAAAATTCAGCGTTTCCCCATCTCAGCCCAGAAAGCAGGTACAACAACTTTTGTGGTGCCTTTCAGCTGCCTACCAAGGTAGTGTAAAAACTACCAACAGAATTCGTTCCTGGCACCTTCCCCGGTGGAGTTGTGCATGGGGTGTGTTTGGAACATTTTGTCACCAGCCGACTCCAAAATTCAGCGGTTCCCCATCTCAGCCCAGAAAGCAGGTAGAACAACTTTTGTGGTGTCTTTCAGATGCCTACCAAGGTAGTGTAAAAACTACTAAGAGAACTCCTGTCTGGCACCTTCCCCGGTGGAGTTGTGCATGGGGTGTGTTTGGAACATTTTGTCACCGGCCGAGTCCAAAATTCAGCGGTTCCCCATCTCAGCCCAGAAAGCAGGTAGAACAACTTCTGTGGTGTCTTTCAGATGCCTACCAAGGTAGTGTAAAAACTACTAAGAGAACTCCTGTCTGGCACCTTCCCCGGTGGAGTTGTGCAGGGGGTGTGTTTGGAACATTTTGTCACCGGCCGACTCCAAAATTCAGCGGTTCCCCATCTCAGCCCAGAAAGCAGGAAGAACAACTTTTGTGGTGCCTTTCAAATGCTTACCAAGGTAGTGTAAAAACTACCAGGAGAACTCCTGTCTGGCACCTTCCCCGGTGGAGTTGTGCATGGGGTGTGTTTGGAACATTTTGTCACCGGCCGAGTCCAAAATTCAGCGTTTCCCCATCTCAGCCCAGAAAGCAGGTAGAACAACTTTTGTGGTGCCTTTCAAATGCCTACCAAGGTAGTGTAAAAACTACCAAGAGAACTCCTGTCTGGCACCTTCCCCGGTGGAGTTGTGCATGGGGTGTGTTTGGAACATTTTGTCACCAGCCGACTCCAAAATTCAGCGTTTCCCCATCACAGCCCACAAAGCAGGTAGAACAACTTTTGTGGTGTCTTTCAGATGCCTACCAAGGTAGTGTAAAAACTACCAGGAGAACTCCTGTCTGGCACCTTCCCCGGTGGAGTTGTGCATGGGGTGTGTTTGGAACATTTTGTCACCGGCCGAGTCCAAAATTCAGCGGTTCCCCATCTCAGCCCAGAAAGCAGGAAGAACAACTTTTGTGGTGCCTTTCAGCTGCCTACCAAGGTAGTGTAAAAACTACCAAGAGAACTCCTGTCTGGCACCTTCCCCGGTGGAGTTGTGCATGGGGTGTGTTTGGAACATTTTGTCACCAGCCGAGTCCAAAATTCAGCGTTTCCCCATCTCAGCCCAGAAAGCAGGTAGAACAACTTTTGTGGTGTCTTTCAGATGCCTACCGGAGCAATGTAAAAACTACTAAGAGAACTCCTGTCTGGCACCTTCCCCGGTGGAGTTGTGCATGGGGTGTGTTTGGAACATTTTGTCACCGGCCGAGTCCAAAATTCAGCGGTTCCCCATCTCAGCCCAGAAAGCAGGTAGAACAACTTCTGTGGTGTCTTTCAGATGCCTACCAAGGTAGTGTAAAAACTACTAAGAGAACTCCTGTCTGGCACCTTCCCCGGTGGAGTTGTGCAGGGGGTGTGTTTGGAACATTTTGTCACCGGCCGACTCCAAAATTCAGCGGTTCCCCATCTCAGCCCAGAAAGCAGGAAGAACAACTTTTGTGGTGCCTTTCAAATGCTTACCAAGGTAGTGTAAAAACTACCAGGAGAACTCCTGTCTGGCACCTTCCCCGGTGGAGTTGTGCATGGGGTGTGTTTGGAACATTTTGTCACCGGCCGAGTCCAAAATTCAGCGTTTCCCCATCTCAGCCCAGAAAGCAGGTAGAACAACTTTTGTGGTGCCTTTCAAATGCCTACCAAGGTAGTGTAAAAACTACCAAGAGAACTCCTGTCTGGCACCTTCCCCGGTGGAGTTGTGCATGGGGTGTGTTTGGAACATTTTGTCACCAGCCGACTCCAAAATTCAGCGTTTCCCCATCACAGCCCACAAAGCAGGTAGAACAACTTTTGTGGTGTCTTTCAGATGCCTACCAAGGTAGTGTAAAAACTACCAGGAGAACTCCTGTCTGGCACCTTCCCCGGTGGAGTTGTGCATGGGGTGTGTTTGGAACATTTTGTCACCGGCCGAGTCCAAAATTCAGCGGTTCCCCATCTCAGCCCAGAAAGCAGGAAGAACAACTTTTGTGGTGCCTTTCAGCTGCCTACCAAGGTAGTGTAAAAACTACCAAGAGAACTCCTGTCTGGCACCTTCCCCGGTGGAGTTGTGCATGGGGTGTGTTTGGAACATTTTGTCACCAGCCGAGTCCAAAATTCAGCGTTTCCCCATCTCAGCCCAGAAAGCAGGTAGAACAACTTTTGTGGTGTCTTTCAGATGCCTACCGGAGCAATGTAAAAACTACCAGGAGAACTCCTGTCTGGCACCTTCCCCGGTGGAGTTGTGCATGGGGTGTGTTTGGAACATTTTGTCACCGGCCGAGTCCAAAATTCAGCGGTTCCCCATCTCAGCCCAGAAAGCAGGTAGAACAACTTTTGTGGTACCTTTCAGCTGCCTACCAAGGTAGTGTAAAAACTACCAAGAGAACTGCTGTCTGGCACCTTCCCCGGTGGTGTTGTGCATGGGGTGTGTTTGGAACATTTTGTCACCGGCCGAGTCCAAAATTCAGCGGTTCCCCATCTCAGCCCAGAAAGCAGGTAGAACAACTTTTGTGGTGTCTTTCAGATGCCTACCGGAGCAATGTAAAAACTACCAGGAGAACTCCTGTCTGGCACCTTCCCCGGTGGAGTTGTGCAGGGGGTGTGTTTGGAACATTTTGTCACCGGCCGGGTCCAAAATTCAGCGGTTCCCCATCTCAGCCCAGAAAGCAGGTAGAACAACTTTTGTGGTGCCTTTCAGCTGCCTACCGGAGCAATGTAAAAACTACCAGGAGAACTCCTGTCTGGCACCTTCCCCGGTGGAGTTGTGCAGGGGGTGTGTTTGGAACATTTTGTCACCAGCCGACTCCAAAATTCAGCGGTTCCCCATCTCAGCCCACAAAGCAGGTACAACAACTTTTCTTGTGCCTTTCAGCTGCCTACCAAGGTAGTGTAAAAACTACCAAGAGAACTCCTGTCTGGCACCTTCCCCGGTGGAGTTGTGCATGGGGTGTGTTTGGAACATTTTGTCACCGGCCGAGTCCAAAATTCAGCGATTCCCCATCTCAGCCCAGAAAGCAGGTAGAACAACTTTTGTGGTGCCTTTCAGCTGCCTACCAAGGTAGTGTAAAAACTACCAAGAGAACTCCTGTCTGGCACCTTCCCCGGTGGAGTTGTGCAGGGGGTGTGTTTGGAACATTTTGTCACCAGCCGAGTCCAAAATTCAGCGTTTCCCCATCTCAGCCCAGAAAGCAGGTAGAACAACTTTTGTGGTGCCTTTCAGCTGCCTACCAAGGTAGTGTAAAAACTACCAAGAGAACTCCTTTCTGGCACCTTCCCCGGTGGAGTTGTGCATGGGGTGTGTTTGGAACATTTTGTCACCGGCTGAGTCCAAAATTCAGCGGTTCCCCATCTCAGCCCAGAAAGCAGGTAGAACAACTTTTGTGGTGTCTTTCAGATGCCTACCGGAGCAATGTAAAAACTACCAGGAGAACTCCTGTCTGGCACCTTCCCCGGTGGAGTTGTGCAGGGGGTGTGTTTGGAACATTTTGTCACCGGCCGAGTCCAAAATTCAGCGGTTCCCCATCTCAGCCCAGAAAGCAGGTAGAACAACTTTTGTGGTGTCTTTCAGATGCCTACCGGAGCAATGTAAAAACTACCAGGAGAACTCCTGTCTGGCACCTTCCCCGGTGGAGTTGTGCAGGGGGTGTGTTTGGAACATTTTGTCACTGGCCGACTCCAAAATTCAGCGGTTCCCCATCTCAGCCCAGAAAGCAGGTAGAACAACTTTTGTGGTGCCTTTCAGCTGCCTACCGGAGCAATGTAAAAACTACCAGGAGAACTCCTGTCTGGCACCTTCCCCGGTGGAGTTGTGCAGGGGGTGTGTTTGGAACATTTTGTCACCGGCCGAGTCCAAAATTCAGCGATTCCCCATCTCAGCCCACAAAGCAGGTACAACAACTTTTCTTGTGCCTTTCAGCTGCCTACCAAAGTAGTGTAAATCTACCAACAGAATTCGTTCCTGGCACCTTCCCCGGTGGAGTTGTGCATGGGGTGTCTGTGGAACATTTTGTCACCGGCCGAGTCCAAAATTCAGCGGTTCCCCATCTCAGCCCACAAAGCAGGTAGAACAACTTTTGTGGTGTCTTTCAGATGCCTACCGGAGCAATGTAAAAACTACCAGGAGAACTCCTGTCTGGCACCTTCCCCGGTGGAGTTGTGCATGGGGTGTGTTTGGAACATTTTGTCACCAGCCGAGTCCAAAATTCAGCTGTTCCCCATCTCAGCCCAGAAAGCAGGTAGAACAACTTTTCTGGTGTCTTTCAGATGCCTACCAAGGTAGTGTAAAAACTACCAGGAGAACTCCTGTCTGGCACCTTCCCCGGTGGAGTTGTGCATGGGGTGTGTTTGGAACATTTTGTCACCAGCCGACTCCAAAATTCAGCGTTTCCCCATCTCAGCCCAGAAAGCAGGTAGAACAACTTTTGTGGTGTCTTTCAGATGCCTACCAAGGTAGTGTAAAAACTACCAGGAGAACTCCTGTCTGGCACCTTCCCCGGTGGAGTTGTGCATGGGGTGTGTTTGGAACATTTTGTCACCGGCCGAGTCCAAAATTCAGCGATTCCCCATCTCAGCCCAGAAAGCAGGTAGAACAACTTTTGTGGTGTCTTTCAGATGCCTACCTAGTGTAAAAACTACCAGGAGAACTCCTGTCTGGCACCTTCCGTGGTGGAGTTGTGCATGGGGTGTGTTTGGAACATTTTGTCACCAGCCGAGTCCAAAATTCAGCGTTTCCCCATCTCAGCCCAGAAAGCAGGTAGAACAACTTTTGTGGTGCCTTTCAGATGCCTACCAAGGTAGTGTAAAAAACTACCAAGAGAACTCCTGTCTGGCACCTTCCCCGGTGGAGTTGTGCATGGGGTGTGTTTGGAACATTTTGTCACCGGCCGAGTCCAAAATTCAGCGGTTCCCCATCTCAGCCCACAAAGCAGGTACAACAACTTTTGTGGTGCCTTTCAGCTGCCTACCAAGGTAGTGTAAAAACTACCAACAGAATTCGTTCCTGGCACCTTCCCCGGTGGAGTTGTGCATGGGGTGTGTTTGGAACATTTTGTCACCAGCCGACTCCAAAATTCAGCGGTTCCCCATCTCAGCCCAGAAAGCAGGTAGAACAACTTTTGTGGTGTCTTTCAGATGCCTACCAAGGTAGTGTAAAAACTACTAAGAGAACTCCTGTCTGGCACCTTCCCCGGTGGAGTTGTGCATGGGGTGTGTTTGGAACATTTTGTCACCCGGCCGACTCCAAAATTCAGCGTTTCCCCATCTCAGCCCAGAAAGCAGGTAGAACAACTTTTGTGGGTGCCTTTCAAATGCCTACCAAGGTAGTGTAAAAACTACCAAGAGAACTCCTGTCTGGCACCTTCCCCGGTGGAGTTGTGCATGGGGTGTGTTTGGAACATTTTGTCACCAGCCGACTCCAAAATTCAGCGTTTCCCCATCTCAGCCCACAAAGCAGGTAGAACAACTTTTGTGGTGTCTTTCAGATGCCTACCAAGGTAGTGTAAAAAACTACCAGGACAACTCCTGTCTGGCACCTTCCCCGGTGGAGTTGTGCATGGGGTGTGTTTGGAACATTTTGTCACCGGCCGAGTCCAAAATTCAGCGGTTCCCCATCTCAGCCCAGAAAGCAGGAAGAACAACTTTTGTGGTGCCTTTCAGCTGCCTACCAAGGTAGTGTAAAAACTACCAAGAGAACTCCTGTCTGGCACCTTCCCCGGTGGAGTTGTGCATGGGGTGTGTTTGGAACATTTTGTCACCAGCCGAGTCCAAAATTCAGCGTTTCCCCATCTCAGCCCAGAAAGCAGGTAGAACAACTTTTGTGGTGTCTTTCAGATGCCTACCGGAGCAATGTAAAAACTACCAGGAGAACTCCTGTCTGGCACCTTCCCCGGTGGAGTTGTGCATGGGGTGTGTTTGGAACATTTTGTCACCGGCCGAGTCCAAAATTCAGCGGTTCCCCATCTCAGCCCAGAAAGCAGGTAGAACAACTTTTGTGGTACCTTTCAGCTGCCTACCAAGGTAGTGTAAAAACTACCAAGAGAACTCCTGTCTGGCACCTTCCCCGGTGGTGTTGTGCATGGGGTGTGTTTGGAACATTTTGTCACCGGCCGAGTCCAAAATTCAGCGGTTCCCCATCTCAGCCCAGAAAGCAGGTAGAACAACTTTTGTGGTGTCTTTCAGATGCCTACCGGAGCAATGTAAAAACTACCAGGAGAACTCCTGTCTGGCACCTTCCCCGGTGGAGTTGTGCAGGGGGTGTGTTTGGAACATTTTGTCACCGGCCGGGTCCAAAATTCAGCGGTTCCCCATCTCAGCCCAGAAAGCAGGTAGAACAACTTTTGTGGTGCCTTTCAGCTGCCTACCGGAGCAATGTAAAAACTACCAGGAGAACTCCTGTCTGGCACCTTCCCCGGTGGAGTTGTGCAGGGGGTGTGTTTGGAACATTTTGTCACCAGCCGACTCCAAAATTCAGCGGTTCCCCATCTCAGCCCACAAAGCAGGTACAACAACTTTTCTTGTGCCTTTCAGCTGCCTACCAAGGTAGTGTAAATCTACCAAAAGAATTCGTTCCTGGCACCTTCCCCGGTGGAGTTGTGCATGGGGTGTGTTTGGAACATTTTGTCACCGGCCGAGTCCAAAATTCAGCGATTCCCCATCTCAGCCCAGAAAGCAGGTAGAACAACTTTTGTGGTGCCTTTCAGCTGCCTACCAAGGTAGTGTAAAAACTACCAGGAGAACTCCTGTCTGGCACCTTCCCCGGTGGAGTTGTGCATGGGGTGTGTTTGGAACATTTTGTCACCAGCCGAGTCCAAAATTCAGCGGTTCCCTATCTCAGCCCACAAAGCAGGTAGAACAACTTTTGTGGTGCCTTTCAGCTGCCTACCAAGGTAGTGTAAAAACTACCAAGAGAACTCCTGTCTGGCACCTTCCCCGGTGGAGTTGTGCATGGGGTGTGTTTGGAACATTTTGTCACCGGCCGACTCCAAAATTCAGCGGTTCCCCATCTCAGCCCAGAAAGCAGGTAGAACAACTTTTGTGGTGTCTTTCAGATGCCTACCGGAGCAATGTAAAAACTACCAGGAGAACTCCTGTCTGGCACCTTCCCCGGTGGAGTTGTGCATGGGGTGTGTTTGGAACATTTTGTCACCGGCCGGGTCCAAAATTCAGCGGTTCCCCATCTCAGCCCAGAAAGCAGGTAGAACAACTTTTGTGGTGCCTTTCAGATGCCTACCAAGGTAGTGTAAAAACTACCAGGAGAACTCCTGTCTGGCACCTTCCGTGGTGGAGTTGTGCATGGGGTGTGTTTGGAACATTTTGTCACCAGCCGACTCCAAAATTCAGCGGTTCCCCATCTCAGCCCAGAAAGCAGGTAGAACAACTTTTGTGGTGTCTTTCAGATGCCTACCGGAGCAATGTAAAAACTACCAGGAGAACTCCTGTCTGGCACCTTCCCCGGTGGAGTTGTGCAGGGGGTGTGTTTGGAACATTTTGTCACCGGCCGGGTCCAAAATTCAGCGGTTCCCCATCTCAGCCCAGAAAGCAGGTAGAACAACTTTTGTGGTGCCTTTCAGATGCCTACCGGAGCAATGTAAAAACTACCAGGAGAACTCCTGTCTGGCACCTTCCCCGGTGGAGTTGTGCATGGGGTGTGTTTGGAACATTTTGTCACCAGCCGACTCCAAAATTCAGCGGTTCCCCATCTCAGCCCACAAAGCAGGTACAACAACTTTTCTTGTGCCTTTCAGCTGCCTACCAAGGTAGTGTAAAAACTACCAGGAGAACTCCTGTCTGGCACCTTCCCCGGTGGAGTTGTGCATGGGGTGTGTTTGGAACATTTTGTCAGCAGCCGACTCCAAAATTCAGCGTTTCCCCATCTCAGCCCAGAAAGCAGGTAGAACAACTTTTGTGGTGTCTTTCAGCTGCCTACCAAGGTAGTGTAAAAACTACCAAGAGAACTCCTTTCTGGCACCTTCCCCGGTGGAGTTGTGCATGGGGTGTGTTTGGAACATTTTGTCACCAGCCGAGTCCAAAATTCAGCGGTTCCCCATCTCAGCCCAGAAAGCAGGTAGAACAACTTTTGTGGTGCCTTTCAGCTGCCTACCAAGGTAGTGTAAAAACTACCAAGAGAACTCCTGTCTGGCACCTTCCCCGGTGGAGTTGTGCATGGGGTGTGTTTGGAACATTTTGTCACCGGCCGACTCCAAAATTCAGCGGTTCCCCATCTCAGCCCAGAAAGCAGGTAGAACAACTTTTGTGGTGTCTTTCAGATGCCTACCGGAGCAATGTAAAAACTACCAGGAGAACTCCTGTCTGGCACCTTCCCCGGTGGAGTTGTGCAGGGGGTGTGTTTGGAACATTTTGTCACCAGCCGAGTCCAAAATTCAGCGTTTCCCCATCTCAGCCCAGAAAGCAGGTAGAACAACTTTTGTGGTGTCTTTCAGATGCCTACCGGAGCAATGTAAAAACTACCAGGAGAACTCCTGTCTGGCACCTTCCCCGGTGGAGTTGTGCATGGGGTGTGTTTGGAACATTTTGTCACCGGCCGAGTCCAAAATTCAGCGATTCCCCATCTCAGCCCAGAAAGCAGGTAGAACAACTTTTGTGGTGTCTTTCAGCTGCCTACAAAGGCAGTGTAAAAACTACCAGGAGAACTCCTGTCTGGCACCTTCCGTGGTGGAGTTGTGCATGGGGTGTGTTTGGAACATTTTGTCACCAGCCGACTCCAAAATTCAGCGGTTCCCCATCTCAGCCCAGAAAGCAGGTAGAACAACTTTTGTGGTGTCTTTCAGATGCCTACCGGAGCAATGTAAAAACTACCAGGAGAACTCCTGTCTGGCACCTTCCCCGGTGGAGTTGTGCATGGGGTGTGTTTGGAACATTTTGTCACCGGCCGACTCCAAAATTCAGCGGTTCCCCATCTCAGCCCAGAAAGCAGGTAGAACAACTTTTGTGGTGTCTTTCAGATGCCTACCGGAGCAATGTAAAAACTACCAGGAGAACTCCTGTCTGGCACCTTCCCCGGTGGAGTTGTGCAGGGGGTGTGTTTGGAACATTTTGTCACCAGCCGAGTCCAAAATTCAGCGTTTCCCCATCTCAGCCCAGAAAGCAGGTAGAACAACTTTTGTGGTGTCTTTCAGATGCCTACCGGAGCAATGTAAAAACTACCAGGAGAACTCCTGTCTGGCACCTTCCCCGGTGGAGTTGTGCATGGGGTGTGTTTGGAACATTTTGTCACCGGCCGAGTCCAAAATTCAGCGATTCCCCATCTCAGCCCAGAAAGCAGGTAGAACAACTTTTGTGGTGTCTTTCAGCTGCCTACAAAGGCAGTGTAAAAACTACCAGGAGAACTCCTGTCTGGCACCTTCCGTGGTGGAGTTGTGCATGGGGTGTGTTTGGAACATTTTGTCACCAGCCGACTCCAAAATTCAGCGGTTCCCCATCTCAGCCCAGAAAGCAGGTAGAACAACTTTTGTGGTGTCTTTCAGATGCCTACCGGAGCAATGTAAAAACTACCAGGAGAACTCCTGTCTGGCACCTTCCCCGGTGGAGTTGTGCAGGGGGTGTGTTTGGAACATTTTGTCACCGGCCGGGTCCAAAATTCAGCGGTTCCCCATCTCAGCCCAGAAAGCAGGTAGAACAACTTTTGTGGTGCCTTTCAGATGCCTACCGGAGCAATGTAAAAACTACCAGGAGAACTCCTGTCTGGCACCTTCCCCGGTGGAGTTGTGCAGGGGGTGTGTTTGGAACATTTTGTCACCAGCCGACTCCAAAATTCAGCGGTTCCCCATCTCAGCCCACAAAGCAGGTACAACAACTTTTCTTGTGCCTTTCAGCTGCCTACCAAGGTAGTGTAAAAACTACCAGGAGAACTCCTGTCTGGCACCTTCCCCGGTGGAGTTGTGCATGGGGTGTGTTTGGAACATTTTGTCAGCAGCCGACTCCAAAATTCAGCGTTTCCCCATCTCAGCCCAGAAAGCAGGTAGAACAACTTTTGTGGTGTCTTTCAGCTGCCTACCAAGGTAGTGTAAAAACTACCAAGAGAACTCCTTTCTGGCACCTTCCCCGGTGGAGTTGTGCATGGGGTGTGTTTGGAACATTTTGTCACCAGCCGAGTCCAAAATTCAGCGGTTCCCCATCTCAGCCCAGAAAGCAGGTAGAACAACTTTTGTGGTGCCTTTCAGCTGCCTACCAAGGTAGTGTAAAAACTACCAAGAGAACTCCTGTCTGGCACCTTCCCCGGTGGAGTTGTGCATGGGGTGTGTTTGGAACATTTTGTCACCGGCCGACTCCAAAATTCAGCGGTTCCCCATCTCAGCCCAGAAAGCAGGTAGAACAACTTTTGTGGTGTCTTTCAGATGCCTACCGGAGCAATGTAAAAACTACCAGGAGAACTCCTGTCTGGCACCTTCCCCGGTGGAGTTGTGCAGGGGGTGTGTTTGGAACATTTTGTCACCAGCCGAGTCCAAAATTCAGCGTTTCCCCATCTCAGCCCAGAAAGCAGGTAGAACAACTTTTGTGGTGTCTTTCAGATGCCTACCGGAGCAATGTAAAAACTACCAGGAGAACTCCTGTCTGGCACCTTCCCCGGTGGAGTTGTGCATGGGGTGTGTTTGGAACATTTTGTCACCGGCCGAGTCCAAAATTCAGCGATTCCCCATCTCAGCCCAGAAAGCAGGTAGAACAACTTTTGTGGTGTCTTTCAGCTGCCTACAAAGGCAGTGTAAAAACTACCAGGAGAACTCCTGTCTGGCACCTTCCCCGGTGGAGTTGTGCATGGGGTGTGTTTGGAACATTTTGTCACCAGCCGAGTCCAAAATTCAGCGGTTCCCCATCTCAGCCCAGAAAGCAGGTAGAACAACTTTTGTGGTGTCTTTCAGATGCCTACCAAGGTAGTGTAAAAACTACCAGGAGAACTCCTGTCTGGCACCTTCCCCGGTGGAGTTGTGCAGGGGGTGTGTTTGGAACATTTTGTCACCAGCCGAGTCCAAAATTCAGCGATTCCCCATCTCAGCCCAGAAAGCAGGTAGAACAACTTTTGTGGTGTCTTTCAGATGCCTACCAAGGTAGTGTAAAAACTACCAGGAGAACTCCTGTCTGGCACCTTCCCCGGTGGAGTTGTGCAGGGGGTGTGTTTGGAACATTTTGTCACCAGCCGACTCCAAAATTCAGCGTTTCCCCATCTCAGCCCAGAAAGCAGGTAGAACAACTTTTGTGGTGTCTTTCAGATGCCTACCGGAGCAATGTAAAAACTACCAGGAGAACTCCTGTCTGGCACCTTCCCCGGTGGAGTTGTGCATGGGGTGTGTTTGGAACATTTTGTCACCGGCCGAGTCCAAAATTCAGCGGTTCCCCATCTCAGCCCAGAAAGCAGGTAGAACAACTTTTGTGGTGTCTTTCAGATGCCTACCGGAGCAATGTAAAAACTACCAGGAGAACTCCTGTCTGGCACCTTCCCCGGTGGAGTTGTGCAGGGGGTGTGTTTGGAACATTTTGTCACCAGCCGAGTCCAAAATTCAGCGGTTCCCCATCTCAGCCCAGAAAGCAGGTAGAACAACTTTTGTGGTGTCTTTCAGATGCCTACCGGAGCAATGTAAAAACTACCAGGAGAACTCCTGTCTGGCACCTTCCCCGGTGGAGTTGTGCAGGGGGTGTGTTTGGAACATTTTGTCACCAGCCGAGTCCAAAATTCAGCGTTTCCCCATCTCAGCCCAGAAAGCAGGTAGAACAACTTTTGTGGTGTCTTTCAGATGCCTACCGGAGCAATGTAAAAACTACCAGGAGAACTCCTGTCTGGCACCTTCCCCGGTGGAGTTGTGCATGGGGTGTGTTTGGAACATTTTGTCACCGGCCGACTCCAAAATTCAGCGGTTCCCCATCTCAGCCCAGAAAGCAGGTAGAACAACTTTTGTGGTGCCTTTCAGCTGCCTACCGGAGCAATGTAAAAACTACCAGGAGAACTCCTGTCTGGCACCTTCCCCGGTGGAGTTGTGCAGGGGGTGTGTTTGGAACATTTTGTCACCAGCCGAGTCCAAAATTCAGCGGTTCCCCATCTCAGCCCAGAAAGCAGGTAGAACAACTTTTGTGGTGTCTTTCAGCTGCCTACCAAGGTAGTGTAAATCTACCAAAAGAATTCGTTCCTGGCACCTTCCCCGGTGGAGTTGTGCATGGGGTGTCTGTGGAACATTTTGTCACCGGCCGAGTCCAAAATTCAGCGGTTCCCCATCTCAGCCCAGAAAGCAGGTAGAACAACTTTTGTGGTGTCTTTCAGATGCCTACCGGAGCAATGTAAAAACTACCAGGAGAACTCCTGTCTGGCACCTTCCCCGGTGGAGTTGTGCATGGGGTGTGTTTGGAACATTTTGTTACCAGCCGAGTCCAAAATTCAGCTGTTCCCCATCTCAGCCCAGAAAGCAGGTAGAACAACTTTTGTGGTGTCTTTCAGATGCCTACCAAGGTAGTGTAAAAACTACCAGGAGAACTCCTGTCTGGCACCTTCCCCGGTGGAGTTGTGCATGGGGTGTGTTTGGAACATTTTGTCACCAGCCGACTCCAAAATTCAGCGTTTCCCCATCTCAGCCCAGAAAGCAGGTAGAACAACTTTTGTGGTGTCTTTCAGATGCCTACCAAGGTAGTGTAAAAACTACCAGGAGAACTCCTGTCTGGCACCTTCCGTGGTGGAGTTGTGCATGGGGTGTGTTTGGAACATTTTGTCACCGGCCGAGTCCAAAATTCAGCGATTCCCCATCTCAGCCCAGAAAGCAGGTAGAACAACTTTTGTGGTGTCTTTCAGATGCCTACCAAGGTAGTGTAAAAACTACCAGGAGAACTCCTGTCTGGCACCTTCCCCGGTGGAGTTGTGCATGGGGTGTGTTTGGAACATTTTGTCACCAGCCGAGTCCAAAATTCAGCTGTTCCCCATCTCAGCCCAGAAAGCAGGTAGAACAACTTTTGTGGTGTCTTTCAGATGCCTACCGGAGCAATGTAAAAACTACCAGGAGAACTCCTGTCTGGCACCTTCCCCGGTGGAGTTGTGCATGGGGTGTGTTTGGAACATTTTGTCACCAGCCGAGTCCAAAATTCAGCTGTTCCCCATCTCAGCCCAGAAAGCAGGTAGAACAACTTTTGTGGTGTCTTTCAGATGCCTACCAAGGTAGTGTAAAAACTACCAGGAGAACTCCTGTCTGGCACCTTCCCCGGTGGAGTTGTGCATGGGGTGTGTTTGGAACATTTTGTCACCAGCCGTCTCCAAAATTCAGCGTTTCCCCATCTCAGCCCAGAAAGCAGGTAGAACAACTTTTGTGGTGTCTTTCAGATGCCTACCGGAGCAATGTAAAAACTACCAGGAGAACTCCTGTCTGGCACCTTCCCCGGTGGAGTTGTGCATGGGGTGTGTTTGGAACATTTTGTCACCAGCCGAGTCCAAAATTCAGCTGTTCCCCATCTCAGCCCAGAAAGCAGGTAGAACAACTTTTGTGGTGCCTTTCAGCTGCCTACCGGAGCAATGTAAAAACTACCAGGAGAACTCCTGTCTGGCACCTTCCCCGGTGGAGTTGTGCAGGGGGTGTGTTTGGAACATTTTGTCACCAGCCGAGTCCAAAATTCAGCGGTTCCCCATCTCAGCCCACAAAGCAGGTACAACAACTTTTCTTGTGCCTTTCAGCTGCCTACCAAGGTAGTGTAAATCTACCAAAAGAATTCGTTCCTGGCACCTTCCCCGGTGGAGTTGTGCATGGGGTGTCTGTGGAACATTTTGTCACCGGCCGACTCCAAAATTCAGCGGTTCCCCATCTCAGCCCACAAAGCAGGTAGAACAACTTTTGTGGTGTCTTTCAGATGCCTACCGGAGCAATGTAAAAACTACCAGGAGAACTCCTGTCTGGCACCTTCCCCGGTGGAGTTGTGCATGGGGTGTGTTTGGAACATTTTGTCACCAGCCGAGTCCAAAATTCAGCTGTTCCCCATCTCAGCCCAGAAAGCAGGTAGAACAACTTTTGTGGTGTCTTTCAGATGCCTACCAAGGTAGTGTAAAAACTACCAGGAGAACTCCTGTCTGGCACCTTCCCCGGTGGAGTTGTGCATGGGGTGTGTTTGGAACATTTTGTCACCGGCCGAGTCCAAAATTCAGCGATTCCCCATCTCAGCCCAGAAAGCAGGTAGAACAACTTTTGTGGTGTCTTTCAGATGCCTACCAAGGTAGTGTAAAAACTACCAGGAGAACTCCTGTCTGGCACCTTCCCCGGTGGAGTTGTGCATGGGGTGTGTTTGGAACATTTTGTCACCGGCCGAGTCCAAAATTCAGCGATTCCCCATCTCAGCCCAGAAAGCAGGTAGAACAACTTTTGTGGTGTCTTTCAGACGCCTACAAAGGCAGTGTAAAAACTACCAGGAGAACTCCTGTCTGGCACCTTCCCCGGTGGAGTTGTGCATGGGGTGTGTTTGGAACATTTTGTCACCAGCCGAGTCCAAAATTCAGCGGTTCCCCATCTCAGCCCACAAAGCAGGTACAACAACTTTTGTGGTGTCTTTCAGATGCCTACCGGAGCAATGTAAAAACTACCAGGAGAACTCCTGTCTGGCACCTTCCCCGGTGGAGTTGTGCATGGGGTGTGTTTGGAACATTTTGTCACCGGCCGACTCCAAAATTCAGCGATTCCCCATCTCAGCCCAGAAAGCAGGTAGAACAACTTTTGTGGTGTCTTTCAGATGCCTACAAAGGCAGTGTAAAAACTACCAGGAGAACTCCTGTCTGGCACCTTCCCCGGTGGAGTTGTGCATGGGGTGTGTTTGGAACATTTTGTCACCAGCCGAGTCCAAAATTCAGCGGTTCCCCATCTCAGCCCAGAAAGCAGGTAGAACAACTTTTGTGGTGTCTTTCAGATGCCTACAAAGGCAGTGTAAAAACTGCCAGGAGAACTCCTGTCTGGCACCTTCCCCGGTGGAGTTGTGCATGGGGTGTGTTTGGAACATTTTGTCACCAGCCGACTCCAAAATTCAGCGGTTCCCCATCTCAGCCCACAAAGCAGGTACAACAACTTTTCTTGTGCCTTTCAGCTGCCTACCAAGGTAGTGTAAATCTACCAAAAGAATTCGTTCCTGGCACCTTCCCCGGTGGAGTTGTGCATGGGGTGTCTGTGGAACATTTTGTCACCGGCCGAGTCCAAAATTCAGCGGTTCCCCATCTCAGCCCACAAAGCAGGTACAACAACTTTTCTTGTGCCTTTCAGCTGCCTACCAAGGTAGTGTAAATCTACCAAAAGAATTCGTTCCTGGCACCTTCCCCGGTGGAGTTGTGCATGGGGTGTCTGTGGAACATTTTGTCACCGGCCGAGTCCAAAATTCAGCGGTTCCCCATCTCAGCCCACAAAGCAGGTAGAACAACTTTTGTGGTGTCTTTCAGATGCCTACCGGAGCAATGTAAAAACTACCAGGAGAACTCCTGTCTGGCACCTTCCCCGGTGGAGTTGTGCATGGGGTGTGTTTGGAACATTTTGTCACCAGCCGAGTCCAAAATTCAGCTGTTCCCCATCTCAGCCCAGAAAGCAGGTAGAACAACTTTTGTGGTGTCTTTCAGATGCCTACCAAGGTAGTGTAAAAACTACCAGGAGAACTCCTGTCTGGCACCTTCCCCGGTGGAGTTGTGCATGGGGTGTGTTTGGAACATTTTGTCACCAGCCGACTCCAAAATTCAGCGTTTCCCCATCTCAGCCCAGAAAGCAGGTAGAACAACTTTTGTGGTGTCTTTCAGATGCCTACCAAGGTAGTGTAAAAACTACCAGGAGAACTCCTGTCTGGCACCTTCCCCGGTGGAGTTGTGCATGGGGTGTGTTTGGAACATTTTGTCAACGGCCGACTCCAAAATTCAGCGGTTCCCCATCTCAGCCCAGAAAGCAGGTAGAACAACTTTTGTGGTGTCTTTCAGATGCCTACCGGAGCAATGTAAAAACTACCAGGAGAACTCCTGTCTGGCACCTTCCCCGGTGGAGTTGTGCAGGGGGTGTGTTTGGAACATTTTGTCACCAGCCGAGTCCAAAATACAGCGTTTCCCCATCTCAGCCCAGAAAGCAGGTAGAACAACTTTTGTGGTGTCTTTCAGATGCCTACCGGAGCAATGTAAAAACTACCAGGAGAACTCCTGTCTGGCACCTTCCCCGGTGGAGTTGTGCATGGGGTGTGTTTGGAACATTTTGTCACCGGCCGAGTCCAAAATTCAGCGATTCCCCATCTCAGCCCAGAAAGCAGGTAGAACAACTTTTGTGGTGTCTTTCAGATGCCTACAAAGGCAGTGTAAAAACTACCAGGAGAACTCCTGTCTGGCACCTTCCCCGGTGGAGTTGTGCATGGGGTGTGTTTGGAACATTTTGTCACCAGCCGACTCCAAAATTCAGCGTTTCCCCATCTCAGCCCAGAAAGCAGGTAGAACAACTTTTGTGGTGTCTTTCAGATGCCTACCGGAGCAATGTAAAAACTACCAGGAGAACTCCTGTCTGGCACCTTCCCCGGTGGAGTTGTGCATGGGGTGTGTTTGGAACATTTTGTCACCGGCCGAGTCCAAAATTCAGCGATTCCCCATCTCAGCCCAGAAAGCAGGTAGAACAACTTTTGTGGTGTCTTTCAGATGCCTACCGGAGCAATGTAAAAACTACCAGGAGAACTCCTGTCTGGCACCTTCCCCGGTGGAGTTGTGCAGGGGGTGTGTTTGGAACATTTTGTCACCAGCCGAGTCCAAAATTCAGCGGTTCCCTATCTCAGCCCAGAAAGCAGGTAGAACAAGTTTTGTGGTGTCTTTCAGCTGCCTACCAAGGTAGTGTAAAAACTACCAAGAGAACTCCTGTCTGGCACCTTCCCCGGTGGTGTTGTGCATGGGGTGTGTTTGGAACATTTTGTCACCGGCCGAGTCCAAAATTCAGCTGTTCCCCATCTCAGCCCAGAAAGCAGGTAGAACAACTTTTGTGGTGTCTTTCAGATGCCTACCGGAGCAATGTAAAAACTACCAGGAGAACTCCTGTCTGGCACCTTCCCCGGTGGAGTTGTGCAGGGGGTGTGTTTGGAACATTTTGTCACCAGCCGAGTCCAAAATTCAGCGGTTCCCTATCTCAGCCCAGAAAGCAGGTAGAACAAGTTTTGTGGTGTCTTTCAGCTGCCTACCAAGGTAGTGTAAAAACTACCAAGAGAACTCCTGTCTGGCACCTTCCCCGGTGGTGTTGTGCATGGGGTGTGTTTGGAACATTTTGTCACCGGCCGAGTCCAAAATTCAGCTGTTCCCCATCTCAGCCCAGAAAGCAGGTAGAACAACTTTTGTGGTGTCTTTCAGATGCCTACCGGAGCAATGTAAAAACTACCAGGAGAACTCCTGTCTGGCACCTTCCCCGGTGGAGTTGTGCAGGGGGTGTGTTTGGAACATTTTGTCACCGGCCGAGTCCAAAATTCAGCGGTTCCCCATCTCAGCCCAGAAAGCAGGTAGAACAACTTTTGTGGTGCTTTCAGATGCCTACCGGAGCAATGTAAAAACTACCAGGAGAACTCCTGTCTGGCACCTTCCCCGGTGG
>NW_026599448.1:0-36530 GCF_023634085.1 Falco cherrug
ACCCCATGCACAACTCCACCGGGAAAGGTGCCAGAAACGAGTTCTGTTGGTAGTTTTTACACTACCCCGGTAGGCACCTGAAAGGCACCACAAAACTTGTTCTACCTGCTTTCTGGGCTGAGATGGGGAATAGCTGAATTTTGGACTCGGCTGGTGACAAAATGTTCCAAACACACCCCATGCACACCTCCACCGGGGAAGGTGCCAGAAACGAGTTCTGTTGGTAGTTTTTACACTACCCCGGTTGGCAGCTGAAAGGCACCACAAAACTTGTTCTACCTGCTTTCTGGGCTGAGATGGGGAATCGCTGAATTTTGGACTCGGCTGGTGACAAAATGTTCCAAACACACCCCATGCACAACTCCACCGGGGAAGGTGCCAGAAACGAGTTCTGTTGGTAGTTTTTACACTACCCCGGTAGGCAGCTGAAAGGCACCACAAAACTTGTTCTACCTGCTTTCTGGGCTGAGATGGGGAATCGCTGAATTTTGGACTCGGCTGCTGACAAAATGTTCCAAACACACCCCATGCACAACTCCACCGGGGAAGGTGCCAGAAACGAGTTCTGTTGGTAGTTTTTACACTACCCCGGTAGGCAGCTGAAAGGCACCACAAAACTTGTTCTACCTGCTTTCTGGGCTGAGATGGGGAATCGCTGAATTTTGGACTCGGCTGGTGACAAAATGTTCCAAACACACCCCATGCACAACTCCACCGGGGAAGGTGCCAGAAACGAGTTCTGTTGGTAGTTTTTACACTACCCCGGTAGGCAGCTGAAAGGCACCACAAAACTTGTTGTACCTGCTTTCTGGGCTGAGATGGGGAATCGCTGAATTTTGGACTCGGCTGGTGACAAAATGTTCCAAACACACCCCATGCACAACTCCACCGGGGAAGGTGCCAGAAACGAGTTCTGTTGGTAGTTTTTACACTACCCCGGTAGGCAGCTGAAAGGCACCACAAAACTTGTTCTACCTGCTTTCTGGGCTGAGATGGGGAATCGCTGAATTTTGGACTCGGCTGGTGACAAAATGTTCCAAACACACCCCATGCACAACTCCACCGGGGAAGGTGCCAGAAACGAGTTCTGTTGGTAGTTTTTACACTACCCCGGTAGGCAAGAGAAAGGCACCACAAAACTTGTTCTACCTGCTTTCTGGGCTGAGATGGGGAATCGCTGAATTTTGGACTCGGCTGGTGACAAAATGTTCCAAACACACCCCATGCACAACTCCACCGGGGAAGGTGCCAGAAACGAGTTCTGTTGGTAGTTTTTACACTACCCCAGTAGGCAGCTGAAAGGCACCACAAAACTTGTTCTACCTGCTTTCTGGGCTGAGATGGGGAATCGCTGAATTTTGGACTCGGCTGGTGACAAAATGTTCCAAACACACCCCATGCACAACTCCACCGGGGAAGGTGCCAGAAACGAGTTCTGTTGGTAGTTTTTACACTACCCCGGTAGGCAGCTGAAAGGCACCACAAAACTTGTTCTACCTGCTTTCTGGGCTGAGATGGGGAATCGCTGAATTTTGGACTCGGCTGGTGACAAAATGTTCCAAACACACCCCATGCACAACTCCACCGGGGAAGGTGCCAGAAACGAGTTCTGTTGGTAGTTTTTACACTACCCCGGTAGGCAAGAGAAAGGCACCACAAAACTTGTTCTACCTGCTTTCTGGGCTGAGATGGGGAATCGCTGAATTTTGGACTCGGCTGGTGACAAAATGTTCCAAACACACCCCCATGCACAACTCCACCGGGGAAGGTGCCAGAAACGAGTTCTGTTGGTAGTTTTTTACACTACCCCAGTAGGCAGCTGAAAGGCACCACAAAACTTGTTCTACCTGCTTTCTGGGCTGAGATGGGGAATCGCTGAATTTTGGACTCGGCTGGTGACAAAATGTTCCAAACACACCCCATGCACAACTCCACCGGGGAAGGTGCCAGAAACGAGTTCTGTTGGTAGTTTTTACACTACCCCGGTAGGCAGCTGAAAGGCACCACAAAACTTGTTCTACCTGCTTTCTGGGCTGAGATGGGGAATCGCTGAATTTTGGACTCGGCTGGTGACAAAATGTTCCAAACACACCCCATGCACAACTCCACCGGGGAAGGTGCCAGAAACGAGTTCTGTTGGTAGTTTTTACACTACCCCGGTAGGCAGCTGAAAGGCACCACAAAACTTGTTGTACCTGCTTTCTGGGCTGAGATGGGGAATAGCTGAATTTTGGACTCGGCTGGTGACAAAATGTTCCAAACACACCCCATGCACAACTCCACCGGGAAAGGTGCCAGAAACGAGTTCTGTTGGTAGTTTTTACACTACCCCGGTAGGGCACCTGAAAGGCACCACAAAACTTGTTCTACCTGCTTTCTGGGCTGAGATGGGGAATAGCTGAATTTTGGACTCGGCTGGTGACAAAATGTTCCAAACACACCCCATGCACACCTCCACCGGGGAAGGTGCCAGAAACGAGTTCTGTTGGTAGTTTTTACACTACCCCGGTTGGCAGCTGAAAGGCACCACAAAACTTGTTCTACCTGCTTTCTGGGCTGAGATGGGGAATCGCTGAATTTTGGACTCGGCTGGTGACAAAATGTTCCAAACACACCCCATGCACAACTCCACCGGGGAAGGTGCCAGAAACGAGTTCTGTTGGTAGTTTTTACACTACCCCGGTAGGCAGCTGAAAGGCACCACAAAACTTGTTCTACCTGCTTTCTGGGCTGAGATGGGGAATCGCTGAATTTTGGACTCGGCTGGTGACAAAATGTTCCAAACACACCCCATGCACAACTCCACCGGGGAAGGTGCCAGAAACGAGTTCTGTTGGTAGTTTTTTACACTACCCCGGTAGGCAGCTGAAAGGCACCACAAAACTTGTTCTACCTGCTTTCTGGGCTGAGATGGGGAATCGCTGAATTTTGGACTCGGCTGGTGACAAAATGTTCCAAACACACCCCATGCACAACTCCACCGGGGAAGGTGCCAGAAACGAGTTCTGTTGGTAGTTTTTACACTACCCCGGTAGGCAGCTGAAAGGCACCACAAAACTTGTTCTACCTGCTTTCTGGGCTGAGATGGGGAATCGCTGAATTTTGGACTCGGCTGGTGACAAAATGTTCCAAACACACCCCATGCACAACTCCACCGGGGAAGGTGCCAGAAACGAGTTCTGTTGGTAGTTTTTACACTACCCCGGTAGGCAGCTGAAAGGCACCACAAAACTTGTTCTACCTGCTTTCTGGGCTGAGATGGGGAATCGCTGAATTTTGGACTCGGCTGCTGACAAAATGTTCCAAACACACCCCATGCACAACTCCACCGGGGAAGGTGCCAGAAACGAGTTCTGTTGGTAGTTTTTTACACTACCCCGGTAGGCAGCTGAAAGGCACCACAAAACTTGTTCTACCTGCTTTCTGGGCTGAGATGGGGGAATCGCTGAATTTTGGACTCGGCTGGTGACAAAATGTTCCAAACACACCCCATGCACAACTCCACCGGGGAAGGTGCCAGAAAGGAGTTCTGTTGGTAGTTTTTTACACTACCCCGGTAGGCAGCTGAAAGGCACCACAAAACTTGTTCTACCTGCTTTCTGGGCTGAGATGGGGAATCGCTGAATTTTGGACTCGGCTGGTGACAAAATGTTCCAAACACACCCCATGCACAACTCCACCGGGGAAGGTGCCAGAAACGAGTTCTGTTGGTAGTTTTTACACTACCCCGGTAGGCAGCTGAAAGGCACCACAAAACTTGTTCTACCTGCTTTCTGGGCTGAGATGGGGAATCGCTGAATTTTGGACTCGGCTGGTGACAAAATGTTCCAAACACACCCCATGCACAACTCCACCGGGGAAGGTGCCAGAAACGAGTTCTGTTGGTAGTTTTTACACTACCCCGGTAGGCAGCTGAAAGGCACCACAAAACTTGTTGTACCTGCTTTCTGGGCTGAGATGGGGAATCGCTGAATTTTGGACTCGGCTGGTGACAAAATGTTCCAAACACACCCCATGCACAACTCCACCGGGGAAGGTGCCAGAAACGAGTTCTGTTGGTAGTTTTTACACTACCCCGGTAGGCAGCTGAAAGGCACCACAAAACTTGTTCTACCTGCTTTCTGGGCTGAGATGGGGAATCGCTGAATTTTGGACTCGGCTGGTGACAAAATGTTCCAAACACACCCCATGCACAACTCCACCGGGGAAGGTGCCAGAAACGAGTTCTGTTGGTAGTTTTTACACTACCCCGGTAGGCAGCTGAAAGGCACCACAAAACTTGTTGTACCTGCTTTCTGGGCTGAGATGGGGAATCGCTGAATTTTGGACTCGGCTGCTGACAAAATGTTCCAAACACACCCCATGCACAACTCCACCGGGGAAGGTGCCAGAAACGAGTTCTGTTGGTAGTTTTTACACTACCCCGGTAGGCAGCTGAAAGGCACCACAAAACTTGTTCTACCTGCTTTCTGGGCTGAGATGGGGAATCGCTGAATTTTGGACTCGGCTGCTGACAAAATGTTCCAAACACACCCCATGCACAACTCCACCGGGGAAGGTGCCAGAAACGAGTTCTGTTGGTAGTTTTTACACTACCCCGGTAGGCAGCTGAAAGGCACCACAAAACTTGTTGTACCTGCTTTCTGGGCTGAGATGGGGAATCGCTGAATTTTGGACTCGGCTGGTGACAAAATGTTCCAAACACACCCCATGCACAACTCCACCGGGGAAGGTGCCAGAAACGAGTTCTGTTGGTAGTTTTTACACTACCCCGGTAGGCAGCTGAAAGGCACCACAAAACTTGTTGTACCTGCTTTCTGGGCTGAGATGGGGAATCGCTGAATTTTGGACTCGGCTGGTGACAAAATGTTCCAAACACACCCCATGCACAACTCCACCGGGGAAGGTGCCAGAAACGAGTTCTGTTGGTAGTTTTTACACTACCCCGGTAGGCAGCTGAAAGGCACCACAAAACTTGTTGTACCTGCTTTCTGGGCTGAGATGGGGAATCGCTGAATTTTGGACTCGGCTGCTGACAAAATGTTCCAAACACACCCCATGCACAACTCCACCGGGGAAGGTGCCAGAAACGAGTTCTGTTGGTAGTTTTTACACTACCCCGGTAGGCAGCTGAAAGGCACCACAAAACTTGTTCTACCTGCTTTCTGGGCTGAGATGGGGAATCGCTGAATTTTGGACTCGGCTGGTGACAAAATGTTCCAAACACACCCCATGCACAACTCCACCGGGGAAGGTGCCAGAAACGAGTTCTGTTGGTAGTTTTTACACTACCCCGGTAGGCAAGAGAAAGGCACCACAAAACTTGTTCTACCTGCTTTCTGGGCTGAGATGGGGAATCGCTGAATTTTGGACTCGGCTGGTGACAAAATGTTCCAAACACACCCCATGCACAACTCCACCGGGGAAGGTGCCAGAAACGAGTTCTGTTGGTAGTTTTTACACTACCCCGGTAGGCAGCTGAAAGGCACCACAAAACTTGTTCTACCTGCTTTCTGGGCTGAGATGGGGAATCGCTGAATTTTGGACTCGGCTGGTGACAAAATGTTCCAAACACACCCCATGCACAACTCCACCGGGGAAGGTGCCAGAAACGAGTTCTGTTGGTAGTTTTTACACTACCCCGGTAGGCAGCTGAAAGGCACCACAAAACTTGTTCTACCTGCTTTCTGGGCTGAGATGGGGAATCGCTGAATTTTGGACTCGGCTGCTGACAAAATGTTCCAAACACACCCCATGCACAACTCCACCGGGGAAGGTGCCAGAAACGAGTTCTGTTGGTAGTTTTTACACTACCCCGGTAGGCAGCTGAAAGGCACCACAAAACTTGTTCTACCTGCTTTCTGAGCTGAGATGGGGAATCGCTGAATTTTGGACTCGGCTGGTGACAAAATGTTCCAAACACACCCCATGCACAACTCCACCGGGGAAGGTGCCAGAAACGAGTTCTGTTGGTAGTTTTTACACTACCCCGGTAGGCAGCTGAAAGGCACCACAAAACTTGTTCTACCTGCTTTCTGGGCTGAGATGGGGAATCGCTGAATTTTGGACTCGGCTGGTGACAAAATGTTCCAAACACACCCCATGCACAACTCCACCGGGGAAGGTGCCAGAAACGAGTTCTGTTGGTAGTTTTTACACTACCCCGGTAGGCAGCTGAAAGGCACCACAAAACTTGTTCTACCTGCTTTCTGGGCTGAGATGGGGAATCGCTGAATTTTGGACTCGGCTGGTGACAAAATGTTCCAAACACACCCCATGCACAACTCCACCGGGGAAGGTGCCAGAAACGAGTTCTGTTGGTAGTTTTTACACTACCCCGGTAGGCAGCTGAAAGGCACCACAAAACTTGTTCTACCTGCTTTCTGGGCTGAGATGGGGAATCGCTGAATTTTGGACTCGGCTGGTGACAAAATGTTCCAAACACACCCCATGCACAACTCCACCGGGGAAGGTGCCAGAAACGAGTTCTGTTGGTAGTTTTTGCACTACCCTGGTAGGCAGCTGAAAGGCACCACAAAACTTGTTGTACCTGCTTTCTGGGCTGAGATGGGGAATCGCTGAATTTTGGACTCGGCTGGTGACAAAATGTTCCAAACACAGCCCATGCACAACTCCACCGGGGAAGGTGCCAGAAACGAGTTCTGTTGGTAGTTTTTACACTACCCCGGTAGGCAGCTGAAAGGCACCACAAAACTTGTTCTACCTGCTTTCTGGGCTGAGATGGGGAATCGCTGAATTTTGGACTCGGCTGGTGACAAAATGTTCCAAACACACCCCATGCACAACTCCACCGGGGAAGGTGCCAGAAACGAGTTCTGTTGGTAGTTTTTACACTACCCCGGTAGGCAGCTGAAAGGCACCACAAAACTTGTTCTACCTGCTTTCTGGGCTGAGATGGGGAATCGCTGAATTTTGGACTCGGCTGGTGACAAAATGTTCCAAACACACCCCATGCACAACTCCACCGGGGAAGGTGCCAGAAACGAGTTCTGTTGGTAGTTTTTACACTACCCCGGTAGGCAGCTGAAAGGCACCACAAAACTTGTTGTACCTGCTTTCTGGGCTGAGATGGGGAATCGCTGAATTTTGGACTCGGCTGGTGACAAAATGTTCCAAACACACCCCATGCACAACTCCACCGGGGAAGGTGCCAGAAACGAGTTCTGTTGGTAGTTTTTGCACTACCCCGGTAGGCAGCTGAAAGGCACCACAAAACTTGTGGTACCTGCTTTCTGGGCTGAGATGGGGAATCGCTGAATTTTGGACTCGGCTGGTGACAAAATGTTCCAAACACACCCCATGCACAACTCCACCGGGGAAGGTGCCAGAAACGAGTTCTGTTGGTAGTTTTTACACTACCCCGGTAGGCAGCTGAAAGGCACCACAAAACTTGTTCTACCTGCTTTCTGGGCTGAGATGGGGAATCGCTGAATTTTGGACTCGGCTGGTGACAAAATGTTCCAAACACACCCCATGCACAACTCCACCGGGGAAGGTGCCAGAAACGAGTTCTGTTGGTAGTTTTTACACTACCCCGGTAGGCAGCTGAAAGGCACCACAAAACTTGTTCTACCTGCTTTCTGGGCTGAGATGGGGAATCGCTGAATTTTGGACTCGGCTGGTGACAAAATGTTCCAAACACACCCCATGCACAACTCCACCGGGGAAGGTGCCAGAAACGAGTTCTGTTGGTAGTTTTTACACTACCCCGGTAGGCAGCTGAAAGGCACCACAAAACTTGTTCTACCTGCTTTCTGGGCTGAGATGGGGAATCGCTGAATTTTGGACTCGGCTGGTGACAAAATGTTCCAAACACACCCCATGCACAACTCCACCGGGGAAGGTGCCAGAAACGAGTTCTGTTGGTAGTTTTTACACTACCCCGGTAGGCAGCTGAAAGGCACCACAAAACTTGTTCTACCTGCTTTCTGGGCTGAGATGGGGAATCGCTGAATTTTGGACTCGGCTGGTGACAAAATGTTCCAAACACACCCCATGCACAACTCCACCGGGGAAGGTGCCAGAAACGAGTTCTGTTGGTAGTTTTTACACTACCCCGGTAGGCAGCTGAAAGGCACCACAAAACTTGTTCTACCTGCTTTCTGGGCTGAGATGGGGAATAGCTGAATTTTGGACTCGGCTGGTGACAAAATGTTCCAAACACACCCCATGCACAACTCCACCGGGGAAGGTGCCAGAAACGAGTTCTGTTGGTAGTTTTTACACTACCCCGGTAGGCAGCTGAAAGGCACCACAAAACTTGTTCTACCTGCTTTCTGGGCTGAGATGGGGAATCGCTGAATTTTGGACTCGGCTGGTGACAAAATGTTCCAAACACACCCCATGCACAACTCCACCGGGGAAGGTGCCAGAAACGAGTTCTGTTGGTAGTTTTTACACTACCCCGGTAGGCAGCTGAAAGGCACCACAAAACTTGTTCTACCTGCTTTCTGGGCTGAGATGGGGAATCGCTGAATTTTGGACTCGGCTGGTGACAAAATGTTCCAAACACACCCCATGCACAACTCCACCGGGGAAGGTGCCAGAAACGAGTTCTGTTGGTAGTTTTTACACTACCCCGGTAGGCAAGAGAAAGGCACCACAAAACTTGTTCTACCTGCTTTCTGGGCTGAGATGGGGAATCGCTGAATTTTGGACTCGGCTGGTGACAAAATGTTCCAAACACACCCCATGCACAACTCCACCGGGGAAGGTGCCAGAAACGAGTTCTGTTGGTAGTTTTTACACTACCCCGGTAGGCAGCTGAAAGGCACCACAAAACTTGTTCTACCTGCTTTCTGGGCTGAGATGGGGAATCGCTGAATTTTGGACTCGGCTGGTGACAAAATGTTCCAAACACACCCCATGCACAACTCCACCGGGGAAGGTGCCAGAAACGAGTTCTGTTGGTAGTTTTTACACTACCCCGGTAGGCAGCTGAAAGGCACCACAAAACTTGTTCTACCTGCTTTCTGGGCTGAGATGGGGAATCGCTGAATTTTGGACTCGGCTGGTGACAAAATGTTCCAAACACACCCCATGCACAACTCCACCGGGGAAGGTGCCAGAAACGAGTTCTGTTGGTAGTTTTTACACTACCCCAGTAGGCAGCTGAAAGGCACCACAAAACTTGTTCTACCTGCTTTCTGGGCTGAGATGGGGAATCGCTGAATTTTGGACTCGGCTGGTGACAAAATGTTCCAAACACACCCCATGCACAACTCCACCGGGGAAGGTGCCAGAAACGAGTTCTGTTGGTAGTTTTTACACTACCCCGGTAGGCAGCTGAAAGGCACCACAAAACTTGTTCTACCTGCTTTCTGGGCTGAGATGGGGAATCGCTGAATTTTGGACTCGGCTGGTGACAAAATGTTCCAAACACACCCCATGCACAACTCCACCGGGGAAGGTGCCAGAAACGAGTTCTGTTGGTAGTTTTTACACTACCCCGGTAGGCAGCTGAAAGGCACCACAAAACTTGTTCTACCTGCTTTCTGGGCTGAGATGGGGAATCGCTGAATTTTGGACTCGGCTGGTGACAAAATGTTCCAAACACACCCCATGCACAACTCCACCGGGGAAGGTGCCAGAAACGAGTTCTGTTGGTAGTTTTTACACTACCCCGGTAGGCAGCTGAAAGGCACCACAAAACTTGTTCTACCTGCTTTCTGGGCTGAGATGGGGAATCGCTGAATTTTGGACTCGGCTGGTGACAAAATGTTCCAAACACACCCCATGCACAACTCCACCGGGGAAGGTGCCAGAAACGAGTTCTGTTGGTAGTTTTTACACTACCCCGGTAGGCAGCTGAAAGGCACCACAAAACTTGTTCTACCTGCTTTCTGGGCTGAGATGGGGAATCGCTGAATTTTGGACTCGGCTGGTGACAAAATGTTCCAAACACACCCCATGCACAACTCCACCGGGGAAGGTGCCAGAAACGAGTTCTGTTGGTAGTTTTTACACTACCCCGGTAGGCAGCTGAAAGGCACCACAAAACTTGTTCTACCTGCTTTCTGGGCTGAGATGGGGAATCGCTGAATTTTGGACTCGGCTGGTGACAAAATGTTCCAAACACACCCCATGCACAACTCCACCGGGGAAGGTGCCAGAAACGAGTTCTGTTGGTAGTTTTTACACTACCCCGGTAGGCAGCTGAAAGGCACCACAAAACTTGTTCTACCTGCTTTCTGGGCTGAGATGGGGAATCGCTGAATTTTGGACTCGGCTGGTGACAAAATGTTCCAAACACACCCCATGCACAACTCCACCGGGGAAGGTGCCAGAAACGAGTTCTGTTGGTAGTTTTTACACTACCCCGGTAGGCAGCTGAAAGGCACCACAAAACTTGTTCTACCTGCTTTCTGGGCTGAGATGGGGAATCGCTGAATTTTGGACTCGGCTGGTGACAAAATGTTCCAAACACACCCCATGCACAACTCCACCGGGGAAGGTGCCAGAAACGAGTTCTGTTGGTAGTTTTTACACTACCCCGGTAGGCAGCTGAAAGGCACCACAAAACTTGTTCTACCTGCTTTCTGGGCTGAGATGGGGAATCGCTGAATTTTGGACTCGGCTGGTGACAAAATGTTCCAAACACACCCCATGCACAACTCCACCGGGGAAGGTGCCAGAAATGAGTTCTGTTGGTAGTTTTTACACTACCCCGGTAGGCAGCTGAAAGGCACCACAAAACTTGTTCTACCTGCTTTCTGGGCTGAGATGGGGAATCGCTGAATTTTGGACTCGGCTGGTGACAAAATGTTCCAAACACACCCCATGCACAACTCCACCGGGGAAGGTGCCAGAAACGAGTTCTGTTGGTAGTTTTTACACTACCCCGGTAGGCAGCTGAAAGGCACCACAAAACTTGTTCTACCTGCTTTCTGGGCTGAGATGGGGAATCGCTGAATTTTGGACTCGGCTGGTGACAAAATGTTCCAAACACACCCCATGCACAACTCCACCGGGGAAGGTGCCAGAAAGGAGTTCTGTTGGTAGTTTTTACACTACCCCGGTAGGCAGCTGAAAGGCACCACAAAACTTGTTCTACCTGCTTTCTGGGCTGAGATGGGGAATCGCTGAATTTTGGACTCGGCTGGTGACAAAATGTTCCAAACACACCCCATGCACAACTCCACCGGGGAAGGTGCCAGAAACGAGTTCTGTTGGTAGTTTTTACACTACCCCGGTAGGCAGCTGAAAGGCACCACAAAACTTGTTCTACCTGCTTTCTGGGCTGAGATGGGGAATCGCTGAATTTTGGACTCGGCTGGTGACAAAATGTTCCAAACACACCCCATGCACAACTCCACCGGGGAAGGTGCCAGAAACGAGTTCTGTTGGTAGTTTTTACACTACCCCGGTAGGCAGCTGAAAGGCACCACAAAACTTGTTCTACCTGCTTTCTGGGCTGAGATGGGGAATCGCTGAATTTTGGACTCGGCTGGTGACAAAATGTTCCAAACACACCCCATGCACAACTCCACCGGGGAAGGTGCCAGAAACGAGTTCTGTTGGTAGTTTTTACACTACCCCGGTAGGCAGCTGAAAGGCACCACAAAACTTGTTCTACCTGCTTTCTGGGCTGAGATGGGGAATCGCTGAATTTTGGACTCGGCTGGTGACAAAATGTTCCAAACACACCCCATGCACAACTCCACCGGGGAAGGTGCCAGAAACGAGTTCTGTTGGTAGTTTTTACACTACCCCGGTAGGCAGCTGAAAGGCACCACAAAACTTGTTCTACCTGCTTTCTGGGCTGAGATGGGGAATCGCTGAATTTTGGACTCGGCTGGTGACAAAATGTTCCAAACACACCCCATGCACAACTCCACCGGGGAAGGTGCCAGAAACGAGTTCTGTTGGTAGTTTTTACACTACCCCGGTAGGCAGCTGAAAGGCACCACAAAACTTGTTCTACCTGCTTTCTGGGCTGAGATGGGGAATCGCTGAATTTTGGACTCGGCTGGTGACAAAATGTTCCAAACACACCCCATGCACAACTCCACCGGGGAAGGTGCCAGAAACGAGTTCTGTTGGTAGTTTTTACACTACCCCGGTAGGCAGCTGAAAGGCACCACAAAACTTGTTCTACCTGCTTTCTGGGCTGAGATGGGGAATCGCTGAATTTTGGACTCGGCTGGTGACAAAATGTTCCAAACACACCCCATGCACAACTCCACCGGGGAAGGTGCCAGAAACGAGTTCTGTTGGTAGTTTTTACACTACCCCGGTAGGCAGCTGAAAGGCACCACAAAACTTGTTCTACCTGCTTTCTGGGCTGAGATGGGGAATCGCTGAATTTTGGACTCGGCTGTGACAAAATGTTCCAAACACACCCCATGCACAACTCCACCGGGGAAGGTGCCAGAAACGAGTTCTGTTGGTAGTTTTTACACTACCCCGGTAGGCAGCTGAAAGGCACCACAAAACTTGTTGTACCTGCTTTCTGGGCTGAGATGGGGAATCGCTGAATTTTGGACTCGGCTGGTGACAAAATGTTCCAAACACACCCCATGCACAACTCCACCGGGGAAGGTGCCAGAAACGAGTTCTGTTGGTAGTTTTTACACTACCCCGGTAGGCAGCTGAAAGGCACCACAAAACTTGTTCTACCTGCTTTCTGGGCTGAGATGGGGAATCGCTGAATTTTGGACTCGGCTGGTGACAAAATGTTCCAAACACACCCCATGCACAACTCCACCGGGGAAGGTGCCAGAAACGAGTTCTGTTGGTAGTTTTTACACTACCCCGGTAGGCAGCTGAAAGGCACCACAAAACTTGTTCTACCTGCTTTCTGGGCTGAGATGGGGAATCGCTGAATTTTGGACTCGGCTGGTGACAAAATGTTCCAAACACACCCCATGCACAACTCCACCGGGGAAGGTGCCAGAAACGAGTTCTGTTGGTAGTTTTTACACTACCCCGGTAGGCAGCTGAAAGGCACCACAAAACTTGTTCTACCTGCTTTCTGGGCTGAGATGGGGAATCGCTGAATTTTGGACTCGGCTGGTGACAAAATGTTCCAAACACACCCCATGCACAACTCCACCGGGGAAGGTGCCAGAAACGAGTTCTGTTGGTAGTTTTTACACTACCCCGGTAGGCAGCTGAAAGGCACCACAAAACTTGTTCTACCTGCTTTCTGGGCTGAGATGGGGAATCGCTGAATTTTGGACTCGGCTGGTGACAAAATGTTCCAAACACACCCCATGCACAACTCCACCGGGGAAGGTGCCAGAAACGAGTTCTGTTGGTAGTTTTTACACTACCCCGGTAGGCAGCTGAAAGGCACCACAAAACTTGTTCTACCTGCTTTCTGGGCTGAGATGGGGAATCGCTGAATTTTGGACTCGGCTGGTGACAAAATGTTCCAAACACACCCCATGCACAACTCCACCGGGGAAGGTGCCAGAAACGAGTTCTGTTGGTAGTTTTTACACTACCCCGGTAGGCAGCTGAAAGGCACCACAAAACTTGTTCTACCTGCTTTCTGGGCTGAGATGGGGAATCGCTGAATTTTGGACTCGGCTGGTGACAAAATGTTCCAAACACACCCCATGCACAACTCCACCGGGGAAGGTGCCAGAAACGAGTTCTGTTGGTAGTTTTTACACTACCCCGGTAGGCAGCTGAAAGGCACCACAAAACTTGTTCTACCTGCTTTCTGGGCTGAGATGGGGAATCGCTGAATTTTGGACTCGGCTGGTGACAAAATGTTCCAAACACACCCCATGCACAACTCCACCGGGGAAGGTGCCAGAAACGAGTTCTGTTGGTAGTTTTTACACTACCCCGGTAGGCAGCTGAAAGGCACCACAAAACTTGTTCTACCTGCTTTCTGGGCTGAGATGGGGAATCGCTGAATTTTGGACTCGGCTGGTGACAAAATGTTCCAAACACACCCCATGCACAACTCCACCGGGGAAGGTGCCAGAAACGAGTTCTGTTGGTAGTTTTTGCACTACCCCGGTAGGCAGCTGAAAGGCACCACAAAACTTGTTGTACCTGCTTTCTGGGCTGAGATGGGGAATCGCTGAATTTTGGACTCGGCTGGTGACAAAATGTTCCAAACACACCCCATGCACAACTCCACCGGGGAAGGTGCCAGAAACGAGTTCTGTTGGTAGTTTTTACACTACCCCGGTAGGCAGCTGAAAGGCACCACAAAACTTGTTGTACCTGCTTTCTGGGCTGAGATGGGGAATCGCTGAATTTTGGACTCGGCTGGTGACAAAATGTTCCAAACACACCCCATGCACAACTCCACCGGGGAAGGTGCCAGAAACGAGTTCTGTTGGTAGTTTTTGCACTACCCCGGTAGGCAGCTGAAAGGCACCACAAAACTTGTTCTACCTGCTTTCTGGGCTGAGATGGGGAATCGCTGAATTTTGGACTCGGCTGGTGACAAAATGTTCCAAACACACCCCATGCACAACTCCACCGGGGAAGGTGCCAGAAACGAGTTCTGTTGGTAGTTTTTACACTACCCCGGTAGGCAGCTGAAAGGCACCACAAAACTTGTTGTACCTGCTTTCTGGGCTGAGATGGGGAATCGCTGAATTTTGGACTCGGCTGGTGACAAAATGTTCCAAACACACCCCATGCACAACTCCACCGGGGAAGGTGCCAGAAACGAGTTCTGTTGGTAGTTTTTACACTACCCCGGTAGGCAGCTGAAAGGCACCACAAAACTTGTTCTACCTGCTTTCTGGGCTGAGATGGGGAATCGCTGAATTTTGGACTCGGCTGGTGACAAAATGTTCCAAACACACCCCATGCACAACTCCACCGGGGAAGGTGCCAGAAACGAGTTCTGTTGGTAGTTTTTACAGTACCCCGGTAGGCAGCTGAAAGGCACCACAAAACTTGTTGTACCTGCTTTCTGGGCTGAGATGGGGAATCGCTGAATTTTGGACTCGGCTGGTGACAAAATGTTCCAAACACACCCCATGCACAACTCCACCGGGGAAGGTGCCAGAAACGAGTTCTGTTGGTAGTTTTTACAGTACCCCGGTAGGCAGCTGAAAGGCACCACAAAACTTGTTGTACCTGCTTTCTGGGCTGAGATGGGGAATCGCTGAATTTTGGACTCGGCTGGTGACAAAATGTTCCAAACACACCCCATGCACAACTCCACCGGGGAAGGTGCCAGAAACGAGTTCTGTTGGTAGTTTTTACACTACCCCGGTAGGCAGCTGAAAGGCACCACAAAACTTGTTCTACCTGCTTTCTGGGCTGAGATGGGGAATCGCTGAATTTTGGACTCGGCTGGTGACAAAATGTTCCAAACACACCCCACGCACAACTCCACCGGGGAAGGTGCCAGAAACGAGTTCTGTTGGTAGTTTTTACACTACCCCGGTAGGCACCTGAAAGGCACCACAAAACTTGTTCTACCTGCTTTCTGGGCTGAGATGGGGAATCGCTGAATTTTGGACTCGGCTGGTGACAAAATGTTCCAAACACACCCCATGCACAACTCCACCGGGGAAGGTGCCAGAAACGAGTTCTGTTGGTAGTTTTTACACTACCCCGGTAGGCAGCTGAAAGGCACCACAAAACTTGTTCTACCTGCTTTCTGGGCTGAGATGGGGAATCGCTGAATTTTGGACTCGGCTGGTGACAAAATGTTCCAAACACACCCCATGCACAACTCCACCGGGGAAGGTGCCAGAAACGAGTTCTGTTGGTAGTTTTTACACTACCCCGGTAGGCAGCTGAAAGGCACCACAAAACTTGTTCTACCTGCTTTCTGGGCTGAGATGGGGAATCGCTGAATTTTGGACTCGGCTGGTGACAAAATGTTCCAAACACACCCCATGCACAACTCCACCGGGGAAGGTGCCAGAAACGAGTTCTGTTGGTAGTTTTTACACTACCCCGGTAGGCAGCTGAAAGGCACCACAAAACTTGTTCTACCTGCTTTCTGGGCTGAGATGGGGAATCGCTGAATTTTGGACTCGGCTGGTGACAAAATGTTCCAAACACACCCCATGCACAACTCCACCGGGGAAGGTGCCAGAAACGAGTTCTGTTGGTAGTTTTTACACTACCCTGGTAGGCAGCTGAAAGGCACCACAAAACTTGTTCTACCTGCTTTCTGGGCTGAGATGGGGAATCGCTGAATTTTGGACTCGGCTGCTGACAAAATGTTCCAAACACACCCCATGCACAACTCCACCGGGGAAGGTGCCAGAAACGAGTTCTGTTGGTAGTTTTTACACTACCCCGGTAGGCAGCTGAAAGGCACCACAAAACTTGTTCTACCTGCTTTCTGGGCTGAGATGGGGAATCGCTGAATTTTGGACTCGGCTGGTGACAAAATGTTCCAAACACACCCCATGCACAACTCCACCGGGGAAGGTGCCAGAAACGAGTTCTGTTGGTAGTTTTTGCACTACCCCGGTAGGCAGCTGAAAGGCACCACAAAACTTGTTCTACCTGCTTTCTGGGCTGAGATGGGGAATCGCTGAATTTTGGACTCGGCTGGTGACAAAATGTTCCAAACACACCCCATGCACAACTCCACCGGGGAAGGTGCCAGAAACGAGTTCTGTTGGTAGTTTTTACACTACCCCGGTAGGCAGCTGAAAGGCACCACAAAACTTGTTCTACCTGCTTTCTGGGCTGAGATGGGGAATCGCTGAATTTTGGACTCGGCTGGTGACAAAATGTTCCAAACACACCCCATGCACAACTCCACCGGGGAAGGTGCCAGAAACGAGTTCTGTTGGTAGTTTTTACACTACCCCGGTAGGCAGCTGAAAGGCACCACAAAACTTGTTCTACCTGCTTTCTGGGCTGAGATGGGGAATCGCTGAATTTTGGACTCGGCTGGTGACAAAATGTTCCAAACACACCCCATGCACAACTCCACCGGGGAAGGTGCCAGAAACGAGTTCTGTTGGTAGTTTTTACACTACCCCGGTAGGCAGCTGAAAGGCACCACAAAACTTGTTGTACCTGCTTTCTGGGCTGAGATGGGGAATCGCTGAATTTTGGACTCGGCTGGTGACAAAATGTTCCAAACACACCCCATGCACAACTCCACCGGGGAAGGTGCCAGAAACGAGTTCTGTTGGTAGTTTTTACACTACCCCGGTAGGCAGCTGAAAGGCACCACAAAACTTGTTCTACCTGCTTTCTGGGCTGAGATGGGGAATCGCTGAATTTTGGACTCGGCTGGTGACAAAATGTTCCAAACACACCCCATGCACAACTCCACCGGGGAAGGTGCCAGAAACGAGTTCTGTTGGTAGTTTTTACACTACCCCGGTAGGCAGCTGAAAGGCACCACAAAACTTGTTCTACCTGCTTTCTGGGCTGAGATGGGGAATCGCTGAATTTTGGACTCGGCTGGTGACAAAATGTTCCAAACACACCCCATGCACAACTCCACCGGGGAAGGTGCCAGAAACGAGTTCTGTTGGTAGTTTTTACAGTACCCCGGTAGGCAGCTGAAAGGCACCACAAAACTTGTTCTACCTGCTTTCTGGGCTGAGATGGGGAATCGCTGAATTTTGGACTCGGCTGGTGACAAAATGTTCCAAACACACCCCATGCACAACTCCACCGGGGAAGGTGCCAGAAACGAGTTCTGTTGGTAGTTTTTACACTACCCCGGTAGGCAGCTGAAAGGCACCACAAAACTTGTTCTACCTGCTTTCTGGGCTGAGATGGGGAATCGCTGAATTTTGGACTCGGCTGGTGACAAAATGTTCCAAACACACCCCATGCACAACTCCACCGGGGAAGGTGCCAGAAACGAGTTCTGTTGGTAGTTTTTACACTACCCCGGTAGGCAGCTGAAAGGCACCACAAAACTTGTTCTACCTGCTTTCTGGGCTGAGATGGGGAATCGCTGAATTTTGGACTCGGCTGGTGACAAAATGTTCCAAACACACCCCATGCACAACTCCACCGGGGAAGGTGCCAGAAACGAGTTCTGTTGGTAGTTTTTGCACTACCCCGGTAGGCAGCTGAAAGGCACCACAAAACTTGTTCTACCTGCTTTCTGGGCTGAGATGGGGAATCGCTGAATTTTGGACTCGGCTGGTGACAAAATGTTCCAAACACACCCCATGCACAACTCCACCGGGGAAGGTGCCAGAAACGAGTTCTGTTGGTAGTTTTTACACTACCCCGGTAGGCAGCTGAAAGGCACCACAAAACTTGTTCTACCTGCTTTCTGGGCTGAGATGGGGAATCGCTGAATTTTGGACTCGGCTGGTGACAAAATGTTCCAAACACACCCCATGCACAACTCCACCGGGGAAGGTGCCAGAAACGAGTTCTGTTGGTAGTTTTTGCACTACCCCGGTAGGCAGCTGAAAGGCACCACAAAACTTGTTGTACCTGCTTTCTGGGCTGAGATGGGGAATCGCTGAATTTTGGACTCGGCTGGTGACAAAATGTTCCAAACACACCCCATGCACAACTCCACCGGGGAAGGTGCCAGAAACGAGTTCTGTTGGTAGTTTTTGCACTACCCCGGTAGGCAGCTGAAAGGCACCACAAAACTTGTTGTACCTGCTTTCTGGGCTGAGATGGGGAATCGCTGAATTTTGGACTCGGCTGGTGACAAAATGTTCCAAACACACCCCATGCACAACTCCACCGGGGAAGGTGCCAGAAACGAGTTCTGTTGGTAGTTTTTACACTACCCCCGGTAGGCAGCTGAAAGGCACCACAAAACTTGTTCTACCTGCTTTCTGGGCTGAGATGGGGAATCGCTGAATTTTGGACTCGGCTGGTGACAAAATGTTCCAAACACACCCCATGCACAACTCCACCGGGGAAGGTGCCAGAAACGAGTTCTGTTGGTAGTTTTTACACTACCCCGGTAGGCAGCTGAAAGGCACCACAAAACTTGTTCTACCTGCTTTCTGGGCTGAGATGGGGAATCGCTGAATTTTGGACTCGGCTGGTGACAAAATGTTCCAAACACACCCCATGCACAACTCCACCGGGGAAGGTGCCAGAAACGAGTTCTGTTGGTAGTTTTTACACTACCCCGGTAGGCAGCTGAAAGGCACCACAAAACTTGTTCTACCTGCTTTCTGGGCTGAGATGGGGAATCGCTGAATTTTGGACTCGGCTGGTGACAAAATGTTCCAAACACACCCCATGCACAACTCCACCGGGGAAGGTGCCAGAAACGAGTTCTGTTGGTAGTTTTTACACTACCCCGGTAGGCAGCTGAAAGGCACCACAAAACTTGTTCTACCTGCTTTCTGGGCTGAGATGGGGAATCGCTGAATTTTGGACTCGGCTGGTGACAAAATGTTCCAAACACACCCCATGCACAACTCCACCGGGGAAGGTGCCAGAAACGAGTTCTGTTGGTAGTTTTTACACTACCCCGGTAGGCAGCTGAAAGGCACCACAAAACTTGTTCTACCTGCTTTCTGGGCTGAGATGGGGAATCGCTGAATTTTGGACTCGGCTGGTGACAAAATGTTCCAAACACACCCCATGCACAACTCCACCGGGGAAGGTGCCAGAAACGAGTTCTGTTGGTAGTTTTTACACTACCCCGGTAGGCAGCTGAAAGGCACCACAAAACTTGTTCTACCTGCTTTCTGGGCTGAGATGGGGAATCGCTGAATTTTGGACTCGGCTGGTGACAAAATGTTCCAAACACACCCCATGCACAACTCCACCGGGGAAGGTGCCAGAAACGAGTTCTGTTGGTAGTTTTTACACTACCCCGGTAGGCAGCTGAAAGGCACCACAAAAGTTTTTCTACCTGCTTTCTGGGCTGAGATGGGGAATCGCTGAATTTTGGACTCGGCTGGTGACAAAATGTTCCAAACACACCCCATGCACAACTCCACCGGGGAAGGTGCCAGAAACGAGTTCTGTTGGTAGTTTTTACACTACCCCGGTAGGCAGCTGAAAGGCACCACAAAACTTGTTCTACCTGCTTTCTGGGCTGAGATGGGGAATCGCTGAATTTTGGACTCGGCTGGTGACAAAATGTTCCAAACACACCCCATGCACAACTCCACCGGGGAAGGTGCCAGAAACGAGTTCTGTTGGTAGTTTTTACACTACCCCCGGTAGGCAGCTGAAAGGCACCACAAAACTTGTTCTACCTGCTTTCTGGGCTGAGATGGGGAATCGCTGAATTTTGGACTCGGCTGGTGACAAAATGTTCCAAACACACCCCATGCACAACTCCACCGGGGAAGGTGCCAGAAACGAGTTCTGTTGGTAGTTTTTACACTACCCCCGGTAGGCAGCTGAAAGGCACCACAAAACTTGTTCTACCTGCTTTCTGGGCTGAGATGGGGAATCGCTGAATTTTGGACTCGGCTGGTGACAAAATGTTCCAAACACACCCCATGCACAACTCCACCGGGGAAGGTGCCAGAAACGAGTTCTGTTGGTAGTTTTTACACTACCCCCGGTAGGCAGCTGAAAGGCACCACAAAACTTGTTCTACCTGCTTTCTGGGCTGAGATGGGGAATCGCTGAATTTTGGACTCGGCTGGTGACAAAATGTTCCAAACACACCCCATGCACAACTCCACCGGGGAAGGTGCCAGAAACGAGTTCTGTTGGTAGTTTTTACACTACCCCGGTAGGCAGCTGAAAGGCACCACAAAACTTGTTCTACCTGCTTTCTGGGCTGAGATGGGGAATCGCTGAATTTTGGACTCGGCTGGTGACAAAATGTTCCAAACACACCCCATGCACAACTCCACCGGGGAAGGTGCCAGAAACGAGTTCTGTTGGTAGTTTTTACACTACCCCCGGTAGGCAGCTGAAAGGCACCACAAAACTTGTTCTACCTGCTTTCTGGGCTGAGATGGGGAATCGCTGAATTTTGGACTCGGCTGGTGACAAAATGTTCCAAACACACCCCATGCACAACTCCACCGGGGAAGGTGCCAGAAACGAGTTCTGTTGGTAGTTTTTACACTACCCCGGTAGGCAAGAGAAAGGCACCACAAAACTTGTTCTACCTGCTTTCTGGGCTGAGATGGGGAATCGCTGAATTTTGGACTCGGCTGGTGACAAAATGTTCCAAACACACCCCATGCACAACTCCACCGGGGAAGGTGCCAGAAACGAGTTCTGTTGGTAGTTTTTACACTACCCCGGTAGGCAGCTGAAAGGCACCACAAAACTTGTTCTACCTGCTTTCTGGGCTGAGATGGGGAATCGCTGAATTTTGGACTCGGCTGGTGACAAAATGTTCCAAACACACCCCATGCACAACTCCACCGGGGAAGGTGCCAGAAACGAGTTCTGTTGGTAGTTTTTACACTACCCCGGTAGGCAGCTGAAAGGCACCACAAAACTTGTTCTACCTGCTTTCTGGGCTGAGATGGGGAATCGCTGAATTTTGGACTCGGCTGGTGACAAAATGTTCCAAACACACCCCATGCACAACTCCACCGGGGAAGGTGCCAGAAACGAGTTCTGTTGGTAGTTTTTACACTACCCCGGTAGGCAGCTGAAAGGCACCACAAAACTTGTTCTACCTGCTTTCTGGGCTGAGATGGGGAATCGCTGAATTTTGGACTCGGCTGGTGACAAAATGTTCCAAACACACCCCATGCACAACTCCACCGGGGAAGGTGCCAGAAACGAGTTCTGTTGGTAGTTTTTACACTACCCCGGTAGGCAGCTGAAAGGCACCACAAAACTTGTTCTACCTGCTTTCTGGGCTGAGATGGGGAATCGCTGAATTTTGGACTCGGCTGGTGACAAAATGTTCCAAACACACCCCATGCACAACTCCACCGGGGAAGGTGCCAGAAACGAGTTCTGTTGGTAGTTTTTACACTACCCCGGTAGGCAGCTGAAAGGCACCACAAAACTTGTTCTACCTGCTTTCTGGGCTGAGATGGGGAATCGCTGAATTTTGGACTCGGCTGGTGACAAAATGTTCCAAACACACCCCATGCACAACTCCACCGGGGAAGGTGCCAGAAACGAGTTCTGTTGGTAGTTTTTACACTACCCTGGTAGGCAGCTGAAAGGCACCACAAAACTTGTTCTACCTGCTTTCTGGGCTGAGATGGGGAGTCGCTGAATTTTGGACTCGGCTGGTGACAAAATGTTCCAAACACACCCCATGCACAACTCCACCGGGGAAGGTGCCAGAAACGAGTTCTGTTGGTAGTTTTTACACTACCCCGGTAGGCAGCTGAAAGGCACCACAAAACTTGTTCTACCTGCTTTCTGGGCTGAGATGGGGAATCGCTGAATTTTGGACTCGGCTGGTGACAAAATGTTCCAAACACACCCCATGCACAACTCCACCGGGGAAGGTGCCAGAAACGAGTTCTGTTGGTAGTTTTTACACTACCCCGGTAGGCAGCTGAAAGGCACCACAAAACTTGTTCTACCTGCTTTCTGGGCTGAGATGGGGAATCGCTGAATTTTGGACTCGGCTGCTGACAAAATGTTCCAAACACACCCCATGCACAACTCCACCGGGGAAGGTGCCAGAAACGAGTTCTGTTGGTAGTTTTTACACTACCCCGGTAGGCAAGAGAAAGGCACCACAAAAGTTTTTCTACCTGCTTTCTGGGCTGAGATGGGGAATCGCTGAATTTTGGACTCGGCTGGTGACAAAATGTTCCAAACACACCCCATGCACAACTCCACCGGGGAAGGTGCCAGAAACGAGTTCTGTTGGTAGTTTTTACACTACCCCGGTAGGCAGCTGAAAGGCACCACAAAACTTGTTCTACCTGCTTTCTGGGCTGAGATGGGGAATCGCTGAATTTTGGACTCGGCTGGTGACAAAATGTTCCAAACACACCCCATGCACAACTCCACCGGGGAAGGTGCCAGAAACGAGTTCTGTTGGTAGTTTTTACACTACCCCGGTAGGCAGCTGAAAGGCACCACAAAACTTGTTCTACCTGCTTTCTGGGCTGAGATGGGGAATCGCTGAATTTTGGACTCGGCTGGTGACAAAATGTTCCAAACACACCCCATGCACAACTCCACCGGGGAAGGTGCCAGAAACGAGTTCTGTTGGTAGTTTTTACACTACCCCGGTAGGCAGCTGAAAGGCACCACAAAACTTGTTCTACCTGCTTTCTGGGCTGAGATGGGGAATCGCTGAATTTTGGACTCGGCTGGTGACAAAATGTTCCAAACACACCCCATGCACAACTCCACCGGGGAAGGTGCCAGAAACGAGTTCTGTTGGTAGTTTTTACACTACCCCGGTAGGCAGCTGAAAGGCACCACAAAACTTGTTGTACCTGCTTTCTGGGCTGAGATGGGGAATCGCTGAATTTTGGACTCGGCTGGTGACAAAATGTTCCAAACACACCCCATGCACAACTCCACCGGGGAAGGTGCCAGAAACGAGTTCTGTTGGTAGTTTTTACACTACCCCGGTAGGCAGCTGAAAGGCACCACAAAACTTGTTCTACCTGCTTTCTGGGCTGAGATGGGGAATCGCTGAATTTTGGACTCGGCTGGTGACAAAATGTTCCAAACACACCCCATGCACAACTCCACCGGGGAAGGTGCCAGAAACGAGTTCTGTTGGTAGTTTTTACACTACCCCGGTAGGCAGCTGAAAGGCACCACAAAACTTGTTCTACCTGCTTTCTGGGCTGAGATGGGGAATCGCTGAATTTTGGACTCGGCTGGTGACAAAATGTTCCAAACACACCCCATGCACAACTCCACCGGGGAAGGTGCCAGAAACGAGTTCTGTTGGTAGTTTTTACACTACCCCGGTAGGCAGCTGAAAGGCACCACAAAACTTGTTCTACCTGCTTTCTGGGCTGAGATGGGGAATCGCTGAATTTTGGACTCGGCTGGTGACAAAATGTTCCAAACACACCCCATGCACAACTCCACCGGGGAAGGTGCCAGAAACGAGTTCTGTTGGTAGTTTTTACACTACCCCGGTAGGCAGCTGAAAGGCACCACAAAACTTGTTCCTACCTGCTTTCTGGGCTGAGATGGGGAATCGCTGAATTTTGGACTCGGCTGGTGACAAAATGTTCCAAACACACCCCATGCACAACTCCACCGGGGAAGGTGCCAGAAACGAGTTCTGTTGGTAGTTTTTACACTACCCCGGTAGGCAGCTGAAAGGCACCACAAAACTTGTTCTACCTGCTTTCTGGGCTGAGATGGGGAATCGCTGAATTTTGGACTCGGCTGCTGACAAAATGTTCCAAACACACCCCATGCACAACTCCACCGGGGAAGGTGCCAGAAACGAGTTCTGTTGGTAGTTTTTACACTACCCTGGTAGGCAGCTGAAAGGCACCACAAAACTTGTTCTACCTGCTTTCTGGGCTGAGATGGGGAATCGCTGAATTTTGGACTCGGCTGCTGACAAAATGTTCCAAACACACCCCATGCACAACTCCACCGGGGAAGGTGCCAGAAACGAGTTCTGTTGGTAGTTTTTACACTACCCCGGTAGGCAGCTGAAAGGCACCACAAAACTTGTTCTACCTGCTTTCTGGGCTGAGATGGGGAATCGCTGAATTTTGGACTCGGCTGGTGACAAAATGTTCCAAACACACCCCATGCACAACTCCACCGGGGAAGGTGCCAGAAACGAGTTCTGTTGGTAGTTTTTGCACTACCCCGGTAGGCAGCTGAAAGGCACCACAAAACTTGTTCTACCTGCTTTCTGGGCTGAGATGGGGAATCGCTGAATTTTGGACTCGGCTGGTGACAAAATGTTCCAAACACACCCCATGCACAACTCCACCGGGGAAGGTGCCAGAAACGAGTTCTGTTGGTAGTTTTTACACTACCCCGGTAGGCAGCTGAAAGGCACCACAAAACTTGTTCTACCTGCTTTCTGGGCTGAGATGGGGAATCGCTGAATTTTGGACTCGGCTGGTGACAAAATGTTCCAAACACACCCCATGCACAACTCCACCGGGGAAGGTGCCAGAAACGAGTTCTGTTGGTAGTTTTTACACTACCCCGGTAGGCAGCTGAAAGGCACCACAAAACTTGTTGTACCTGCTTTCTGGGCTGAGATGGGGAATCGCTGAATTTTGGACTCGGCTGGTGACAAAATGTTCCAAACACACCCCATGCACAACTCCACCGGGGAAGGTGCCAGAAACGAGTTCTGTTGGTAGTTTTTACACTACCCCGGTAGGCAGCTGAAAGGCACCACAAAACTTGTTCTACCTGCTTTCTGGGCTGAGATGGGGAATCGCTGAATTTTGGACTCGGCTGGTGACAAAATGTTCCAAACACACCCCATGCACAACTCCACCGGGGAAGGTGCCAGAAACGAGTTCTGTTGGTAGTTTTTACACTACCCCGGTAGGCAGCTGAAAGGCACCACAAAACTTGTTCTACCTGCTTTCTGGGCTGAGATGGGGAATCGCTGAATTTTGGACTCGGCTGGTGACAAAATGTTCCAAACACACCCCATGCACAACTCCACCGGGGAAGGTGCCAGAAACGAGTTCTGTTGGTAGTTTTTACACTACCCCGGTAGGCAGCTGAAAGGCACCACAAAACTTGTTCTACCTGCTTTCTGGGCTGAGATGGGGAATCGCTGAATTTTGGACTCGGCTGGTGACAAAATGTTCCAAACACACCCCATGCACAACTCCACCGGGGAAGGTGCCAGAAACGAGTTCTGTTGGTAGTTTTTACACTACCCCGGTAGGCAGCTGAAAGGCACCACAAAACTTGTTCTACCTGCTTTCTGGGCTGAGATGGGGAATCGCTGAATTTTGGACTCGGCTGGTGACAAAATGTTCCAAACACACCCCATGCACAACTCCACCGGGGAAGGTGCCAGAAACGAGTTCTGTTGGTAGTTTTTGCACTACCCCGGTAGGCAGCTGAAAGGCACCACAAAACTTGTTGTACCTGCTTTCTGGGCTGAGATGGGGAATCGCTGAATTTTGGACTCGGCTGGTGACAAAATGTTCCAAACACACCCCATGCACAACTCCACCGGGGAAGGTGCCAGAAACGAGTTCTGTTGGTAGTTTTTGCACTACCCCGGTAGGCAGCTGAAAGGCACCACAAAACTTGTTGTACCTGCTTTCTGGGCTGAGATGGGGAATCGCTGAATTTTGGACTCGGCTGGTGACAAAATGTTCCAAACACACCCCATGCACAACTCCACCGGGGAAGGTGCCAGAAACGAGTTCTGTTGGTAGTTTTTACACTACCCCGGTAGGCAGCTGAAAGGCACCACAAAACTTGTTCTACCTGCTTTCTGGGCTGAGATGGGGAATCGCTGAATTTTGGACTCGGCTGGTGACAAAATGTTCCAAACACACCCCATGCACAACTCCACCGGGGAAGGTGCCAGAAACGAGTTCTGTTGGTAGTTTTTACACTACCCCGGTAGGCAGCTGAAAGGCACCACAAAACTTGTTCTACCTGCTTTCTGGGCTGAGATGGGGAATCGCTGAATTTTGGACTCGGCTGGTGACAAAATGTTCCAAACACACCCCATGCACAACTCCACCGGGGAAGGTGCCAGAAACGAGTTCTGTTGTAGTTTTTACACTACCCCGGTAGGCAGCTGAAAGGCACCACAAAACTTGTTCTACCTGCTTTCTGGGCTGAGATGGGGAATCGCTGAATTTTGGACTCGGCTGGTGACAAAATGTTCCAAACACACCCCATGCACAACTCCACCGGGGAAGGTGCCAGAAACGAGTTCTGTTGGTAGTTTTTACACTACCCCGGTAGGCAGCTGAAAGGCACCACAAAACTTGTTCTACCTGCTTTCTGGGCTGAGATGGGGAATCGCTGAATTTTGGACTCGGCTGGTGACAAAATGTTCCAAACACACCCCATGCACAACTCCACCGGGGAAGGTGCCAGAAACGAGTTCTGTTGGTAGTTTTTACACTACCCCGGTAGGCAGCTGAAAGGCACCACAAAACTTGTTCTACCTGCTTTCTGGGCTGAGATGGGGAATCGCTGAATTTTGGACTCGGCTGGTGACAAAATGTTCCAAACACACCCCATGCACAACTCCACCGGGGAAGGTGCCAGAAACGAGTTCTGTTGGTAGTTTTTACACTACCCCGGTAGGCAGCTGAAAGGCACCACAAAACTTGTTCTACCTGCTTTCTGGGCTGAGATGGGGAATCGCTGAATTTTGGACTCGGCTGGTGACAAAATGTTCCAAACACACCCCATGCACAACTCCACCGGGGAAGGTGCCAGAAACGAGTTCTGTTGGTAGTTTTTACACTACCCCGGTAGGCAGCTGAAAGGCACCACAAAAGTTTTTCTACCTGCTTTCTGGGCTGAGATGGGGAATCGCTGAATTTTGGACTCGGCTGGTGACAAAATGTTCCAAACACACCCCATGCACAACTCCACCGGGGAAGGTGCCAGAAACGAGTTCTGTTGGTAGTTTTTACACTACCCCGGTAGGCAGCTGAAAGGCACCACAAAACTTGTTCTACCTGCTTTCTGGGCTGAGATGGGGAATCGCTGAATTTTGGACTCGGCTGGTGACAAAATGTTCCAAACACACCCCATGCACAACTCCACCGGGGAAGGTGCCAGAAACGAGTTCTGTTGGTAGTTTTTACACTACCCCGGTAGGCAGCTGAAAGGCACCACAAAACTTGTTCTACCTGCTTTCTGGGCTGAGATGGGGAATCGCTGAATTTTGGACTCGGCTGGTGACAAAATGTTCCAAACACACCCCATGCACAACTCCACCGGGGAAGGTGCCAGAAACGAGTTCTGTTGGTAGTTTTTACACTACCCCGGTAGGCAGCTGAAAGGCACCACAAAACTTGTTCTACCTGCTTTCTGGGCTGAGATGGGGAATCGCTGAATTTTGGACTCGGCTGGTGACAAAATGTTCCAAACACACCCCATGCACAACTCCACCGGGGAAGGTGCCAGAAACGAGTTCTGTTGGTAGTTTTTACACTACCCCGGTAGGCAGCTGAAAGGCACCACAAAACTTGTTCTACCTGCTTTCTGGGCTGAGATGGGGAATCGCTGAATTTTGGACTCGGCTGGTGACAAAATGTTCCAAACACACCCCATGCACAACTCCACCGGGGAAGGTGCCAGAAACGAGTTCTGTTGGTAGTTTTTACACTACCCCGGTAGGCAGCTGAAAGGCACCACAAAACTTGTTCTACCTGCTTTCTGGGCTGAGATGGGGAATCGCTGAATTTTGGACTCGGCTGGTGACAAAATGTTCCAAACACACCCCATGCACAACTCCACCGGGGAAGGTGCCAGAAACGAGTTCTGTTGGTAGTTTTTACACTACCCCGGTAGGCAGCTGAAAGGCACCACAAAACTTGTTCTACCTGCTTTCTGGGCTGAGATGGGGAATCGCTGAATTTTGGACTCGGCTGGTGACAAAATGTTCCAAACACACCCCATGCACAACTCCACCGGGGAAGGTGCCAGAAACGAGTTCTGTTGGTAGTTTTTACACTACCCCGGTAGGCAGCTGAAAGGCACCACAAAACTTGTTCTACCTGCTTTCTGGGCTGAGATGGGGAATCGCTGAATTTTGGACTCGGCTGGTGACAAAATGTTCCAAACACACCCCATGCACAACTCCACCGGGGAAGGTGCCAGAAACGAGTTCTGTTGGTAGTTTTTACACTACCCCGGTAGGCAGCTGAAAGGCACCACAAAACTTGTTCTACCTGCTTTCTGGGCTGAGATGGGGAATCGCTGAATTTTGGACTCGGCTGGTGACAAAATGTTCCAAACACACCCCATGCACAACTCCACCGGGGAAGGTGCCAGAAACGAGTTCTGTTGGTAGTTTTTACAGTACCCCGGTAGGCAGCTGAAAGGCACCACAAAACTTGTTCTACCTGCTTTCTGGGCTGAGATGGGGAATCGCTGAATTTTGGACTCGGCTGGTGACAAAATGTTCCAAACACACCCCATGCACAACTCCACCGGGGAAGGTGCCAGAAACGAGTTCTGTTGGTAGTTTTTACACTACCCCGGTAGGCAAGAGAAAGGCACCACAAAACTTGTTCTACCTGCTTTCTGGGCTGAGATGGGGAATCGCTGAATTTTGGACTCGGCTGGTGACAAAATGTTCCAAACACACCCCATGCACAACTCCACCGGGGAAGGTGCCAGAAACGAGTTCTGTTGGTAGTTTTTACACTACCCCGGTAGGCAGCTGAAAGGCACCACAAAACTTGTTCTACCTGCTTTCTGGGCTGAGATGGGGAATCGCTGAATTTTGGACTCGGCTGGTGACAAAATGTTCCAAACACACCCCATGCACAACTCCACCGGGGAAGGTGCCAGAAACGAGTTCTGTTGGTAGTTTTTACACTACCCCGGTAGGCAGCTGAAAGGCACCACAAAACTTGTTCTACCTGCTTTCTGGGCTGAGATGGGGAATCGCTGAATTTTGGACTCGGCTGGTGACAAAATGTTCCAAACACACCCCATGCACAACTCCACCGGGGAAGGTGCCAGAAACGAGTTCTGTTGGTAGTTTTTACACTACCCCGGTAGGCAGCTGAAAGGCACCACAAAACTTGTTCTACCTGCTTTCTGGGCTGAGATGGGGAATCGCTGAATTTTGGACTCGGCTGGTGACAAAATGTTCCAAACACACCCCATGCACAACTCCACCGGGGAAGGTGCCAGAAACGAGTTCTGTTGGTAGTTTTTACACTACCCCGGTAGGCAGCTGAAAGGCACCACAAAACTTGTTCTACCTGCTTTCTGGGCTGAGATGGGGAATCGCTGAATTTTGGACTCGGCTGGTGACAAAATGTTCCAAACACACCCCATGCACAACTCCACCGGGGAAGGTGCCAGAAACGAGTTCTGTTGGTAGTTTTTACACTACCCCGGTAGGCAGCTGAAAGGCACCACAAAACTTGTTCTACCTGCTTTCTGGGCTGAGATGGGGAATCGCTGAATTTTGGACTCGGCTGGTGACAAAATGTTCCAAACACACCCCATGCACAACTCCACCGGGGAAGGTGCCAGAAACGAGTTCTGTTGGTAGTTTTTACACTACCCTGGTAGGCAGCTGAAAGGCACCACAAAACTTGTTCTACCTGCTTTCTGGGCTGAGATGGGGAGTCGCTGAATTTTGGACTCGGCTGGTGACAAAATGTTCCAAACACACCCCATGCACAACTCCACCGGGGAAGGTGCCAGAAACGAGTTCTGTTGGTAGTTTTTACACTACCCCGGTAGGCAGCTGAAAGGCACCACAAAACTTGTTCTACCTGCTTTCTGGGCTGAGATGGGGAATCGCTGAATTTTGGACTCGGCTGGTGACAAAATGTTCCAAACACACCCCATGCACAACTCCACCGGGGAAGGTGCCAGAAACGAGTTCTGTTGGTAGTTTTTACACTACCCCGGTAGGCAGCTGAAAGGCACCACAAAACTTGTTCTACCTGCTTTCTGGGCTGAGATGGGGAATCGCTGAATTTTGGACTCGGCTGCTGACAAAATGTTCCAAACACACCCCATGCACAACTCCACCGGGGAAGGTGCCAGAAACGAGTTCTGTTGGTAGTTTTTACACTACCCCGGTAGGCAAGAGAAAGGCACCACAAAAGTTTTTCTACCTGCTTTCTGGGCTGAGATGGGGAATCGCTGAATTTTGGACTCGGCTGGTGACAAAATGTTCCAAACACACCCCATGCACAACTCCACCGGGGAAGGTGCCAGAAACGAGTTCTGTTGGTAGTTTTTACACTACCCCGGTAGGCAGCTGAAAGGCACCACAAAACTTGTTCTACCTGCTTTCTGGGCTGAGATGGGGAATCGCTGAATTTTGGACTCGGCTGGTGACAAAATGTTCCAAACACACCCCATGCACAACTCCACCGGGGAAGGTGCCAGAAACGAGTTCTGTTGGTAGTTTTTACACTACCCCGGTAGGCAGCTGAAAGGCACCACAAAACTTGTTCTACCTGCTTTCTGGGCTGAGATGGGGAATCGCTGAATTTTGGACTCGGCTGGTGACAAAATGTTCCAAACACACCCCATGCACAACTCCACCGGGGAAGGTGCCAGAAACGAGTTCTGTTGGTAGTTTTTACACTACCCCGGTAGGCAGCTGAAAGGCACCACAAAACTTGTTCTACCTGCTTTCTGGGCTGAGATGGGGAATCGCTGAATTTTGGACTCGGCTGGTGACAAAATGTTCCAAACACACCCCATGCACAACTCCACCGGGGAAGGTGCCAGAAACGAGTTCTGTTGGTAGTTTTTACACTACCCCGGTAGGCAGCTGAAAGGCACCACAAAACTTGTTGTACCTGCTTTCTGGGCTGAGATGGGGAATCGCTGAATTTTGGACTCGGCTGGTGACAAAATGTTCCAAACACACCCCATGCACAACTCCACCGGGGAAGGTGCCAGAAACGAGTTCTGTTGGTAGTTTTTACACTACCCCGGTAGGCAGCTGAAAGGCACCACAAAACTTGTTCTACCTGCTTTCTGGGCTGAGATGGGGAATCGCTGAATTTTGGACTCGGCTGGTGACAAAATGTTCCAAACACACCCCATGCACAACTCCACCGGGGAAGGTGCCAGAAACGAGTTCTGTTGGTAGTTTTTACACTACCCCGGTAGGCAGCTGAAAGGCACCACAAAACTTGTTCTACCTGCTTTCTGGGCTGAGATGGGGAATCGCTGAATTTTGGACTCGGCTGGTGACAAAATGTTCCAAACACACCCCATGCACAACTCCACCGGGGAAGGTGCCAGAAACGAGTTCTGTTGGTAGTTTTTACACTACCCCGGTAGGCAGCTGAAAGGCACCACAAAACTTGTTCTACCTGCTTTCTGGGCTGAGATGGGGAATCGCTGAATTTTGGACTCGGCTGGTGACAAAATGTTCCAAACACACCCCATGCACAACTCCACCGGGGAAGGTGCCAGAAACGAGTTCTGTTGGTAGTTTTTACACTACCCCGGTAGGCAGCTGAAAGGCACCACAAAACTTGTTCTACCTGCTTTCTGGGCTGAGATGGGGAATCGCTGAATTTTGGACTCGGCTGCTGACAAAATGTTCCAAACACACCCCATGCACAACTCCACCGGGGAAGGTGCCAGAAACGAGTTCTGTTGGTAGTTTTTACACTACCCCGGTAGGCAGCTGAAAGGCACCACAAAACTTGTTCTACCTGCTTTCTGGGCTGAGATGGGGAATCGCTGAATTTTGGACTCGGCTGGTGACAAAATGTTCCAAACACACCCCATGCACAACTCCACCGGGGAAGGTGCCAGAAACGAGTTCTGTTGGTAGTTTTTACACTACCCCGGTAGGCAGCTGAAAGGCACCACAAAACTTGTTCTACCTGCTTTCTGGGCTGAGATGGGGAATCGCTGAATTTTGGACTCGGCTGCTGACAAAATGTTCCAAACACACCCCATGCACAACTCCACCGGGGAAGGTGCCAGAAACGAGTTCTGTTGGTAGTTTTTACACTACCCCGGTAGGCAGCTGAAAGGCACCACAAAACTTGTTCTACCTGCTTTCTGGGCTGAGATGGGGAATCGCTGAATTTTGGACTCGGCTGGTGACAAAATGTTCCAAACACACCCCATGCACAACTCCACCGGGGAAGGTGCCAGAAACGAGTTCTGTTGGTAGTTTTTACACTACCCCGGTAGGCAGCTGAAAGGCACCACAAAACTTGTTCTACCTGCTTTCTGGGCTGAGATGGGGAATCGCTGAATTTTGGACTCGGCTGGTGACAAAATGTTCCAAACACACCCCATGCACAACTCCACCGGGGAAGGTGCCAGAAACGAGTTCTGTTGGTAGTTTTTACACTACCCCGGTAGGCAGCTGAAAGGCACCACAAAACTTGTTCTACCTGCTTTCTGGGCTGAGATGGGGAATCGCTGAATTTTGGACTCGGCTGGTGACAAAATGTTCCAAACACACCCCATGCACAACTCCACCGGGGAAGGTGCCAGAAACGAGTTCTGTTGGTAGTTTTTACACTACCCCGGTAGGCAGCTGAAAGGCACCACAAAACTTGTTCTACCTGCTTTCTGGGCTGAGATGGGGAATCGCTGAATTTTGGACTCGGCTGGTGACAAAATGTTCCAAACACACCCCATGCACAACTCCACCGGGGAAGGTGCCAGAAACGAGTTCTGTTGGTAGTTTTTACACTACCCCGGTAGGCAGCTGAAAGGCACCACAAAACTTGTTCTACCTGCTTTCTGGGCTGAGATGGGGAATCGCTGAATTTTGGACTCGGCTGGTGACAAAATGTTCCAAACACACCCCATGCACAACTCCACCGGGGAAGGTGCCAGAAACGAGTTCTGTTGGTAGTTTTTACACTACCCCGGTAGGCAGCTGAAAGGCACCACAAAACTTGTTCTACCTGCTTTCTGGGCTGAGATGGGGAATCGCTGAATTTTCGACTCGGCTGGTGACAAAATGTTCCAAACACACCCCATGCACAACTCCACCGGGGAAGGTGCCAGAAACGAGTTCTGTTGGTAGTTTTTACACTACCCCGGTAGGCAGCTGAAAGGCACCACAAAACTTGTTCTACCTGCCTTCTGGGCTGAGATGGGGAATCGCTGAATTTTGGACTCGGCTGGTGACAAAATGTTCCAAACACACCCCATGCACAACTCCACCGGGGAAGGTGCCAGAAAGGAGTTCTGTTGGTAGTTTTTACACTACCCCGGTAGGCAGCTGAAAGGCACCACAAAACTTGTTCTACCTGCTTTCTGGGCTGAGATGGGGAATCGCTGAATTTTGGACTCGGCTGGTGACAAAATGTTCCAAACACACCCCATGCACAACTCCACCGGGGAAGGTGCCAGAAACGAGTTCTGTTGGTAGTTTTTACACTACCCCGGTAGGCAGCTGAAAGGCACCACAAAACTTGTTCTACCTGCTTTCTGGGCTGAGATGGGGAATCGCTGAATTTTGGACTCGGCTGGTGACAAAATGTTCCAAACACACCCCATGCACAACTCCACCGGGGAAGGTGCCAGAAACGAGTTCTGTTGGTAGTTTTTACACTACCCCGGTAGGCAGCTGAAAGGCACCACAAAACTTGTTGTACCTGCTTTCTGGGCTGAGATGGGGAATCGCTGAATTTTGGACTCGGCTGGTGACAAAATGTTCCAAACACACCCCATGCACAACTCCACCGGGGAAGGTGCCAGAAACGAGTTCTGTTGGTAGTTTTTACACTACCCCGGTAGGCAGCTGAAAGGCACCACAAAACTTGTTCTACCTGCTTTCTGGGCTGAGATGGGGAATCGCTGAATTTTGGACTCGGCTGGTGACAAAATGTTCCAAACACACCCCATGCACAACTCCACCGGGGAAGGTGCCAGAAACGAGTTCTGTTGGTAGTTTTTACACTACCCCGGTAGGCAGCTGAAAGGCACCACAAAACTTGTTCTACCTGCTTTCTGGGCTGAGATGGGGAATCGCTGAATTTTGGACTCGGCTGGTGACAAAATGTTCCAAACACACCCCACGCACAACTCCACCGGGGAAGGTGCCAGAAACGAGTTCTGTTGGTAGTTTTTACACTACCCCGGTTGGCAGCTGAAAGGCACCACAAAACTTGTTCTACCTGCCTTCTGGGCTGAGATGGGGAATCGCTGAATTTTGGACTCGGCTGGTGACAAAATGTTCCAAACACACCCCATGCACAACTCCACCGGGGAAGGTGCCAGAAACGAGTTCTGTTGGTAGTTTTTACACTACCCCGGTAGGCAGCTGAAAGGCACCACAAAACTTGTTCTACCTGCCTTCTGGGCTGAGATGGGGAATCGCTGAATTTTGGACTCGGCTGGTGACAAAATGTTCCAAACACACCCCATGCACAACTCCACCGGGGAAGGTGCCAGAAACGAGTTCTGTTGGTAGTTTTTACACTACCCCGGTAGGCAGCTGAAAGGCACCACAAAACTTGTTCTACCTGCTTTCTGGGCTGAGATGGGGAATCGCTGAATTTTGGACTCGGCTGGTGACAAAATGTTCCAAACACACCCCATGCACAACTCCACCGGGGAAGGTGCCAGAAACGAGTTCTGTTGGTAGTTTTTACACTACCCCGGTAGGCAGCTGAAAGGCACCACAAAACTTGTTCTACCTGCTTTCTGGGCTGAGATGGGGAATCGCTGAATTTTGGACTCGGCTGGTGACAAAATGTTCCAAACACACCCCATGCACAACTCCACCGGGGAAGGTGCCAGAAACGAGTTCTGTTGGTAGTTTTTACACTACCCCGGTAGGCAGCTGAAAGGCACCACAAAACTTGTTCTACCTGCTTTCTGGGCTGAGATGGGGAATCGCTGAATTTTGGACTCGGCTGGTGACAAAATGTTCCAAACACACCCCATGCACAACTCCACCGGGGAAGGTGCCAGAAACGAGTTCTGTTGGTAGTTTTTACACTACCCCGGTAGGCAGCTGAAAGGCACCACAAAACTTGTTCTACCTGCTTTCTGGGCTGAGATGGGGAATCGCTGACTTTTGGACTCGGCTGGTGACAAAATGTTCCAAACACACCCCATGCACAACTCCACCGGGGAAGGTGCCAGAAACGAGTTCTGTTGGTAGTTTTTACACTACCCCGGTAGGCAGCTGAAAGGCACCACAAAACTTGTTCTACCTGCTTTCTGGGCTGAGATGGGGAATCGCTGAATTTTGGACTCGGCTGGTGACAAAATGTTCCAAACACACCCCATGCACAACTCCACCGGGGAAGGTGCCAGAAACGAGTTCTGTTGGTAGTTTTTACACTACCCCGGTAGGCAGCTGAAAGGCACCACAAAACTTGTTCTACCTGCTTTCTGGGCTGAGATGGGGAATCGCTGAATTTTGGACTCGGCTGGTGACAAAATGTTCCAAACACACCCCATGCACAACTCCACCGGGGAAGGTGCCAGAAACGAGTTCTGTTGGTAGTTTTTACACTACCCCGGTAGGCACCTGAAAGGCACCACAAAACTTGTTCTACCTGCTTTCTGGGCTGAGATGGGGAATCGCTGAATTTTGGACTCGGCTGGTGACAAAATGTTCCAAACACACCCCATGCACAACTCCACCGGGGAAGGTGCCAGAAACGAGTTCTGTTGGTAGTTTTTACACTACCCCGGTAGGCAGCTGAAAGGCACCACAAAACTTGTTCTACCTGCTTTCTGGGCTGAGATGGGGAATCGCTGAATTTTGGACTCGGCTGGTGACAAAATGTTCCAAACACACCCCATGCACAACTCCACCGGGGAAGGTGCCAGAAACGAGTTCTGTTGGTAGTTTTTACACTACCCCGGTAGGCAGCTGAAAGGCACCACAAAACTTGTTCTACCTGCTTTCTGGGCTGAGATGGGGAATCGCTGAATTTTGGACTCGGCTGGTGACAAAATGTTCCAAACACACCCCATGCACAACTCCACCGGGGAAGGTGCCAGAAACGAGTTCTGTTGGTAGTTTTTACACTACCCCGGTAGGCAGCTGAAAGGCACCACAAAACTTGTTCTACCTGCTTTCTGGGCTGAGATGGGGAATCGCTGAATTTTGGACTCGGCTG
>NW_026599449.1:0-36383 GCF_023634085.1 Falco cherrug
CCCCATTGCCCCTCCCCCCCCGCCCCTCCCCCCAGGAGCGGAACGCGGAGAACGCCATCGAGGCGCTCAAGGAGTACGAGCCCGAGATGGGGAAGGTTTATCGCAGCGACCGCAAGAGCGTCCAGCGCATCAAAGCGCGAGACCTGGTACCCGGCGACATCGCCGAGGTGGCCGGTGAGGGGGAGGGGCGGCGGGGGGGGGGAGGGGCGGGCACCCCCCGGCCCTCCCAGGAGCCCCCAGGAGCCATTGGGGTCTCCCAGTAGCTCTTGGGAGCTGCCAGGAGCCCGTGGGAGCTCCCTCCCAGTAAGCACCAGTAGCTCCCAGTAACCCCCAGTAGGTATTAGGAGCTCCCAGTAAGCCCCAGTAGCTATTAGGAGCTCCCAGTAGCCCCCAGTAACACCCAATAGCCAATTAGGACCTCCCAGTAGCCCGTGGGAGCTCCCTCCCAGTAAGCACCAGTAGCTCCCAGTAAGCCCCAGTAGGTATTAGGAGCTCCCAGTAACCCCCAGTAGCCATTGGGAGCTCCCAGTAACACCCAGTAGCCATAAGGACCTGCCAGTAGCCCCTTGGGAGCTCCCTCCCAGTAAGCCCCAGTAGGTATTAGGAGCTCCCAGTAACCCCCCAGTAGCTATTAGGAGCTCCCAGTAACCCCCAGTAGCTATTAGGAGCTCCCAGTAGCCCCCAGTAACACCCAATAGCCATTAGGACCTCCCAGTAGCCCGTGGGAGCTCCCTCCCAGTAAGCACCAGTAGCTCCCAGTAAGCCCCAGTAGGTATTAGGAGCTCCCAGTAACCCCCAGTAGCCATTGGGAGCTCCCAGTAACACCCAGTAGCCATAAGGACCTGCCAGTAGCCCTTGGGAGCTCCCTCCCAGTAAGCCCCAGTAGGTATTAGGAGCTCCCAGTAACCCCCAGTAGCTATTAGGAGCTCCCAGTAACCCCCAGTAGCTATTAGGAGCTCCCAGTAGCCCCCAGTAACACCCAATAGCCATTAGGGACCTCCCAGTAGCCCGTGGGAGCTCCCTCCCCAGTAAGCCCCAGTAGCTCCCAGTAAGCCCCAGTAGGTATTAGGAGCTCCCAGTAAGCCCCAGTAGCCATTGGGAGCTCCCAGTAACACCCAGTAGCCATAAGGACCTGCCAGTAGCCCTTGGGAGCTCCCTCCCAGTAAGCCCCAGTAGGTATTAGGAGCTCCCAGTAACCCCCAGTAGCTATTAGGAGCTCCCAGTAGCCCCCAGTAACACCCAATAGCCATTAGGACCTCCCAGTAGCCCGTGGGAGCTCCCTCCCAGTAAGCACCAGTAGCTCCCAGTAAGCCCCAGTAGGTATTAGGAGCTCCCAGTAAGCCCCCAGTAGCCATTGGGAGCTCCCAGTAAACACCCAGTAAGCCATTAGGACCTCCCAGTAGCTCTTGGGAGCTCCCAGTACCCTTTGGGAGCTCCCTCCCAGTAAGCACCAGTAGCTCCCAGTAAACCCCCAGTAAGCTATTAGGACCTCCCAGTAGCCCCCAGTAACACCCAATAGCCATTAGGAACCTCCCAGTAGCCCCTTGGGAGCTCCCTCCCAGTAAGCACCAGTAGCTCCCAGTAGCCCTTGGGAGCTCCCAGTACCCTTTTGGGAGCTCCCTCCCAGTAAGCACCAGTAGCTCCCAGTAAGCCCCAGTAGCTGTTAGGAGCTCCCAGTAACCCCCAGTAGCCGTTGGGAGCTCCCAGTAACCCCCAGTTGCCATTAGGACCTCCCAGTAGCCCTTGGGAGCTCCCTCCCAGTAAGCACCAGTAGCCCCCAGTAGCTATTAGGAGCTACCAGTAGCCTTTTGGGAGCTCCTTCCCAGTAAGCACCAGTAGCTCCCAGTACCCCCCGGTAGCCCTTGGGAGCTCCCTCCCAGTTAACTCCCAGTAGCTCCCAGTATCATTTGGGATCTCCCAGTAGCCCCTTGCCGCTCACACCCGCCCCCTCCCAGTGCTCCCAGCAGCCCCCCGCCCCCTCCCCCCACCCCTCCCAGTGCTCCCAGCAGCCCCCCCGCCCCTCCCCCCACCCCCTCCCAGTGCTCCCAGTAACTCCCAGTTCCCTCCAGTGGGTGACAAGGTCCCCGGCCGACATCCGCATCATCTCCATCAAGTCCACGACGCTTCGGGTGGACCAGTCCCATCCTTACTGGTACGGGACTGGGAGGGGGACTGGGTGGAAACTGGGAGGGACTGGGAAGGATTGGGAGAGGCTGGGGGGCACTGGGAGGGGGACTGGGAGGGACTGTGGGGAACTGGGAGGGACTGGGAGGGCACTGAGAGGGGACTGGGAGGGACTGTGGGGAACCGGGAGGGACTGGGAAGGGGACTGGGAGGGGACTGGGAGGCACTGGGAGGGGGACTGGGAGGGCACTGGGAGGGACTGGGAAGGACTGGGAAGGGACTGGGGGGCACTGGGAGGGGACTGGGAGGGACTGTGGGGAACTGGGAGGGCACTGGGAGGGACTGGGAGGGGACTGGGAAGGACTGGGGGGCACTGGGAGGGGGACTGGGAGGGACTGTGGGGGCACTGGTAGGGGACTGTGGGGCACTGGTAGGGGACTGGGGGGCACTGGGAGGGGGACTGGGAGGGGACTGTGGGGAACCGGGAGGGACTGGGAAGGGACTGGGAGGGGACTGGGAGGGCACTGGAAGGACTGGGGGGCACTGGCAGGGGACTGGGGGGCACTGGGAGGGACTGGGAGGGGACTGGGAAGGACTGGGGGGAACCGGGAGGGACTGGGAAGGGACTGGGAGGGGGACTGGGGGGGCACTGGGAGGGACTGGGAGGGGGACTGGGAAGGACTGGGGGGAAACCGGGAGGGACTGGGAGGGACTGGGAGGGGACTGGGAGAGGACTGGGAAGGACTGGGGGGCACTGGGAGGGGACTGGGAGGGACTGTGGGGAACTGGGAGGGCACTGGGAGGGGACTGGGAAGGACTGGGGGGCACTGGGAGGGGGACTGGAGGGGACTGGGAGGGACTGGGAGGGGACTGGGGGGCACTGGGAGGGACTGGGAAGGACTGGGGGGCACTGGGAGGGGGACTGGGAGGGACTGTGGGGAACCGGGAGGGACTGGGGTGGTACTGGGAGGGGACTGGGAAGGGACTGTGGGGAACTGGGAGGGACTGGGAGGGGAACTGGGAAGGACTGGGGGGAACTGGGAGGGACTGGGAGGGGACTGGGAAGGACTGGGGGGGAATGGGAGGGACTGGGATAGACTGGGGAGGGCTACTGGGAGCACTGGGGGGCTACTGGGGGTTACTGGTCAGTACTGGTGGGTTTACTGGTGGGTTACTGGTGGTTACTGGTGTTACGGGTGGTTTACTGGTGGGATGCTGGGGTGGTTACTGGGGGTTACTGGTTGGTACTGGTTGGTACTGGTGGGCTACTGGGGTGGTACTGGGGGTTACTAGTTGGTACTGGTCGGTACTGGTTTTTTACTGGTTTTTTACTGGTGTGACTGGGCGCAGGCGAGTCAGTGTTGGTGGTCAAACACACGGAGCACTGGGGGGGTTACTGGGGGGTTACTGGGGGGTTACTGGTAGGTACTGGTGGGTTGCTGGGGTGGTACTGGTCGGTACTGGTTTTTTACTGGTTTTTTACTGGTGTGACTGGGCGCAGGCGAGTCGGTGTCGGTGGTCAAAAAACACGGTGCACTGGGGTGTTACTGGGGTGTTACTGGGGTGTTACTGGGGTGTTACTGGGGGGTTTACTGGTGGGTTACTGGTGGGTTACTGGGGTGGTACTGGTCGGTACTGGTCGGGTACTGGTTTTTTACTGGTTTTTTACTGGTGGTGACTGGGCGCAGGCGAGTCGGTGTCGGTGATCAAACACACGGACCCGGTGCCCGACCCCCGCGCGGTCAACCAGGACAAGAAGAACATGCTCTTCTCCGTGAGCGACACGCGTGGCGCCGTCACGTGTCACGTGTCACGTGTGTCACCCGTGTCACCCGTGTCATGTGTGTCACCCGTGTCACGTGTGTCATATGTCATGTGTCCACATGTGTCGCGTCACATGTCGCCTGTCATGTGTCACCCATGGTCACATGCCATGTCACGTGTGTCACCCGTGTCACGTGTGTCACCCGTGTCACGTGTGTCACCCGTGTCACGTGTGTCACCCGTGTCACGTGTGGTCTCATGTGTCATGTGTCATATGTCACGTGTCACATGTGTCGCATCACATGTCACCTGTCATGTATGTCACCCATGTCACATGCCATGTCACGTGTGTCCACCTGTCATGTGTGTCACCCATGTCACATGCCATGTCACGTGTGTCACCTGTCATGTGTGTCCACGTGTCACCTGTCATATGTCACCCATGTCACGTGTGTCACCCCTGTCACCCGTGTCCACGTGTGTCACCCATGTCACGTGTGTCACCCATGTCACGTGTGTCACCCGTGTCACATGTCATGTGTTATATGTCACGTGTCACATGTATCATGTCACATTTCACTTGTCATGTGTGTCACCCATGTCACATGTCACACCTGTCCACCTGTTGTACATGTCACCTGTCACACATGTCACATGTCACCTGTCATATGTGTCACATGTCGCCTGTCACACGTGTCACCGCATGTCACATGTGTCACCCCATGTCACCCCATGTCACACATGTCATGTGCCACGCGTGTCACCTGTCACATGTCACATGTGTCATCCATGTCACATGTCCACACGTGTCCACCCCATGTCACACATGTCATGTGTCACCTGTCACACGTCACCCTGTCACACGTCACCTGTCATGTGTCACCCATGTCACATGTCACCTGTTACATGTCACCCCATGTCGCACACGTCACCTGTCATGTGTCACCCATGTCACATGTCACCTGTTACATGTCGCCCCATGTCACACATGTCACCTGTCACCCGTCCTGTCACACCTGTCACATGTATCTCATGTCCCACCCCACATCCCACCCTGTCCCACCGCGTGTGTCCCACCACATGTCCCATCACGTGTCCAGCCACGTGTCCCATGACGTGTCCCACCCCGTGTCCCCACCCCGTGTCCCACCCCGTGTCCCACCCCGTGTCCCACCGTGTCCCACCATGTCCCACCCCGTGTCCCACCATGTTCCACCAATTGTCCAACCACGTGTCCCACCCCGTGTCCCACCCCGTGTCCCACCGTGTCCCACCACGTGTCCCACCCCGTGTCCCACCATGTCCCACTCCGTGTCCCCTCCGTGTCCCACCCCGTGTCCCACCCCGTGTCCCACCCCGTCCCACCCCGTGTCCCACCATGTCCCACCATGTCACCATGTCCCACCATGTCCCACCCCGTGTCCCACCCCGTGTCCCACCCCGTGTCCCACCGTGTCCCACCCTGTGTCCCACCCTGTGTCCCACCATGTCCCACCATGTCCCACCATGTCCCACCCCGTGTCCCACCATGTCCCACCATGTCCCACCATGTCCCACCACGTGTCCCACCACGTGTCCCACCACGTGTCCCACCACGTGTCCCACCGTGTCCCACCGTGTCCCACCCCGTGTCCCACCATGTCCCACCATGTCCCACCATGTCCCACCATGTCCCACCACGTGTCCCACCACGTGTCCCACCACGTGTCCCACCACGTCCCACCCCGTGTCCCACCCCGTGTCCCACCCCGTGTCCCACCCCGTGTCCCCTCCGTGTCCCACCGTGTCCCACCACGTCCCACCACGTCCCACCACGTCCCACCGTGTCCCACCACGTGTCCCACCACGTGTCCCACCACGTGTCCCACCCCGTGTCCCACCCCGTGTCCCACCCCGTGTCCCCACCGTGTCCCACCGTGTCCCACCGTGTCCCACCGTGTCCCACCACGTCCCACCACGTCCCACCGTGTCCCACCCCGTGTCCCACCGTGTCCCACCCCGTGTCCCACCCCGTGTCCCACCCCATGTCCCACCACGTCCCACCCCGTGTCCCACCACGTCCCACCCCGTGTCCCACCATGTCCCACCACCTCTCCATGCCCCTCCCCCCCCCCCCCCCAGGGCACCAACATCGGGGCCGGCAAAGCCGTGGGCATCGTGGTGGCCACGGGGGTCAACACGGAGATCGGGAAGATCCGGGACGAGATGGCGGCCACCGAGCAGGACAAGACGCCGCTGCAGCAGAAGCTGGACGAGTTCGGGGAGCAGCTCTCCAAGGTCATCTCCCTCATCTGCGTCGCCGTCTGGCTCATCAACATCGGCCACTTCAACGACCCCGTCCATGGTGGCTCCTGGATCCGCGGCGCCATCTACTACTTCAAAATCGCCGTCGCCTTGGCCGTCGCCGCCATCCCAGAAGGTCTCCTCAGGGGTTCGGTGGGGTTGGAAGGTCCATCCTTGGTCAACTGTGGGGTTGGAGGGTCCGTCTTAGGTCACTTATGGGGTTAGAACGTCCGTATTTGATCAGTTATGGGGTCAGAAGGTCCATCTTTGGTCAGCTATGGGGTTAGAAGGTCCATCTTTGGTCAGCTATGGGGTTAGAAGGTCCATCCTTGGTCAACTGTGGGGTTGGAGGGTCCGTCTTAGGTCACTTATGGGGTTAGAACGTCCGTATTTGATCACTTATGGGGTTAGAAGGTCCATCTTGGGTCAACTATGGGGTTAGAAGGTCCATCCTTGGTCAACTGTGGGGTTGGAGGGTCCGTCTCAGGTCACTTATGGGGTTAGAACGTCCGTATTTGATCACTTATGGGGTCAGAAGGTCCATCTTGGATCACCTGTAGGGTTAGAAGGTCCATCTTGGGTCACCTGTAGGGTTAGAAGGCCCATCTTGGGTCAGCTGTGGGGTTAGAAGGTCCATCTTGGGTCACCTATGGGGTTAGAACGTCCGTATTTGATCACTTATGGGGTTAGAAGGTCCATCTTTGGTCAGCTATGGGGTCAGAAGGTCCATCTTTGGTCAGCTATGGGGTTAGAAGGTCCATCCTTGGTCAACTGTGGGGTTGGAGGGTCCGTCTCAGGTCACTTATGGGGTTAGAACGTCCGTATTTGATCACTTATGGGGTCAGAAGGTCCATCTTGGATCACCTGTAGGGTTAGAAGGTCCATCTTGGGTCACCTGTAGGGTTAGAAGGCCCATCTTGGGTCAGCTGTGGGGTTAGAAGGTCCATCTTGGGTCACCTATGGGGTTAGAACGTCCGTATTTGATCACTTATGGGGTTAGAAGGTCCATCTTTGGTCAGCTATGGGGTCAGAAGGTCCATCTTTGGTCAGCTATGGGGTTAGAAGGTCCATCCTTGGTCAACTGTGGGGTTGGAGGGTCCGTCTTAGGTCACTTATGGGGTTAGAACGTCCGTATTTGATCACTTATGGGGTCAGAAGGTCCATCTTGGGTCACCTGTAGGGTTAGAAGGTCCATCTTGGGTCACTTATGGGGTTAGAAGGTCCATCTTGGGTCAGCTGTGGGGTTAGAAGGTCCATCTTGGGTCAGCTGTGGGGTTAGAACGTCCGTATTTGATCACTTATGGGGTCAGAAGGTCCATCTTGGGTCACCTGTAGGGTTAGAAGGTCCATCCTTGGTCAACTGTGGGGTTGGAGGGTCCGTCTTGGGTCACTTATGGGGTTAGAACGTCGTATTTGATCACTTATGGGGTCAGAAGGTCCATCTTGGGTCAACTATGGGGTTAGAAGGTCCATCCTTGGTCAACTGTGGGGTTGGAGGGTCCATCTTGGGTCACTTATGGGGTTAGAACATCCGTATTTTATCACTTATGGGGTTAGAAGGTCCATCTTGGATCACCTGTGGGGTTAGAAGGTCCATCCTTGGTCACCTTTAGGGTTAGAAGGTCCATCTTGGGTCACCTGTGGGGCTAGAAGGTCCATCTTGGATCACCTGTAGCGTTAGAAGGTCCATCTTTGGTCACCTAGGGCGTTGGAAGGTCCATCTTTGGTCAGCTATGGGGTTGGAAGGTCCATCTTGGATCACTTATGGGGTTAGAAGGTCCATCTTGGGTCACCTGTAGGGTTAGAAGGTCCATCTGTGGTCACTTATGGGGTTAGAGCGTCCATCCTTGGTCACCTACGGGGGTAGAAGGTCCATCTTGGGTCACTTAAGGAGTTGGAAGGTCCATCTTGGGTCAGCTATGGGGTTGGAAGCTCCACCTTAGGCCTGGTGGCCCCCACCACACGCCTGGTGGCCACCCCATGGGTCTGGCGGCCCCACCGCGGGCCTAGTGGCCCAGCGGTTGGGGCTGAGGACACCCCTCCCCCAGGGCTGCCGGCCGTCATCACCACCTGCCTGGCGCTGGGGACGCGGCGCATGGCCAAGAAGAACGCCATCGTGCGCAGCCTGCCCTCGGTGGAGACCCTGGGCTGCACCTCCGTCATCTGCTCCGACAAGACCGGCACCCTCACCACCAACCAGATGTCCGTCTGCAAGGTTGGGTGCCCACGGGTGGGCCCAGGCTCCCATGGGTGGCCCAAGGTCCCCCAGAACCCATCCCACCTCCATGGGTGGCCCAAGGTCCCCCAGAACCCATCCCACCTCCATGGGTGGCCCAAGGTCCCCCAGAACCCATCCCACCTCCATGGGTGTCCCAAGGTCCTTCAGGAACCATCATGTCCCCATGGGTGGCCCAAGGTCCCCCAGAACCCATCCCACCTCCATGGGTGGCCCAAGGTCCCCCAGAACCCATCCCACCTCCATGGGTGGCCCAAGGTCCCCCAGAACCCATCCCACCTCCATGGGTGGCCCAAGGTCCCCCAGAACCCATCCCACCTCCATGGGTGGCCCAAGGTCCTCCAGAACCCATCCCACCTCCACGGGTGGCCCAAGGTCCTTCAGGAACCATCATGTCCCCATGGGTGGCCCAAGGTCCCCCAGAACCCATCCCACCTCCATGATGGGTGGTCCAAGGTCCCCCAGAACCCATCCCACCTCCATGGGTGGTCCAAGGTCCCCCAGAACCCATCCCACCTCCACGGGTGGCCCAAGGTCCCCCAGAACCCATCCCACCTCCATGGGTGGTCCAAGGTCCCCCAGAACCCATCCCACCTCCATGGGTGGTCCAAGGTCCTCCAGAACCCATCCCACCTCCAAAGGTGGCCCAAGGTCCTTCAGGAACCATCATGTCCCCATGGGTGGCCCAAGGTCCCCCAGAACCCATCCCACCTCCACGGGTGGCCCAAGGTCCTTCAGGAACCATCATGTCCCCATGGGTGGCCCAAGGTCCCCCAGAACCCATCCCACCTCCACGGGTGGCCCAAGGTCCTTCAGGAACCATCATGTCCCCATGGGTGGCCCAAGGTCCCCCAGAACCCATCCCACCTCCATGGGTGGCCCAAGGTCCCCCAGAACCCATCCCACCTCCACGGGTGGCCCAAGGTCCTTCAGGAACCATCATGTCCCCATGGGTGGCCCAAGGTCCCCCAGAACCCATCCCACCTCCACGGGTGGCCCAAGGTCCTTCAGGAACCATCATGTCCCCATGGGTGGCCCAAGGTCCCCCAGAACCCATCCCACCTCCACGGGTGGCCCAAGGTCCTTCAGGAACCATCATGTCCCCATGGGTGGCCCAAGGTCCCCCAGAACCCATCCCACCTCCACGGGTGGCCCAAGGTCCTTCAGGAACCATCATGTCCCCATGGGTGGCCCAAGGTCCCCCAGAACCCATCCCACCTCCATGGGTGGCCCAAGGTCCCCCAGAACCCATCCCACCTCCACGGGTGGCCCAAGGTCCCCCAGAACCCATCCCACCTCCATGGGTGGTCCAAGGTCCTCCAGAACCCATCCCACCTCCATGGGTGGTCCAAGGTCCTCCAGAACCCATCCCACCTCCAAAGGTGGCCCAAGGTCCTTCAGGAACCATCATGTCCCCATGGGTGGCCCAAGGTCCCCCAGAACCCATCCCACCTCCACGGGTGGCCCAAGGTCCTTCAGGAACCATCATGTCCCCATGGGTGGCCCAAGGTCCCCCAGAACCCATCCCACCTCCATGGGTGGTCCAAGGTCCCCCAGAACCCATCCCACCTCCATGGGTGGCCCAAGGTCCCCCAGAACCCATCCCACCTCCATGGGTGGCCCAAGGTCCTCCAGAACCCATCATGTCCCCATGGGTGGCCCCAATGACCCCTGATGTCCCCTTGGGTGACCCCGGGACCCCTCCCCCGGGCCACCCCTGACCCTGTTTTGTGTCCTTCTGTCCCCCCCCCCCCCCCCCACCTCAGATGTTCATCGTGGACAAGGTGGAAGGTGACACCTGCGCCCTCAACGAGTTCTCCATCAGCGGCTCCACCTACGCCCCCGAGGGAGAAGTGTGAGTGACCCGTCACCCATGGGACCCCCTCGTGGTGGCCCCGTCACCCATGGGACCATGGAGACCCCCTCTTGGGTCCTGGTGGTGGCCCCATCACCCATGGGTTGGTGGTGGCCCCTCGTGGTGGCTCTGTCACCCATGGGACCATGGAGACCCCCTCTTGGGTCCTGGTGGTGGCCCCGTCACCCATGGGTTGGTGGTGGCCCCTCGTGGTGGCCCTGTCACCCATGGGACCATGGAGACCCCCTCTTGGGTCCTGGTGGTGGCCCCATCACCCATGGGTTGGTGGTGGCCCCTCGTGGTGGCCCTGTCACCCATGGGACCATGGAGACCCCCTCTTGGGTCCTGGTGGTGGCCCCGTCACCCATGGGTTGGTGGTGGCCCCTCGTGGTGGCCCTGTCACCCATGGGACCATGGAGACCCCCTCTTGGGTCCTGGTGGTGGCCCCGTCACCCATGGGTTGGTGGTGGCCCCTCGTGGTTGCCCTTGGGGACCTCAGAAGGTCCATGGGGACATCAGGGGGGTCCATGGGGACATCAGGGGGGGTCCTTGGGGACCTCAGAAGGTCCATGGAGACCTCAGAAGGTCCATGGGGCCACCAAGGAGCCCACGGAGACCCCCCAGAAGCTCTTGCAGACCCTTGGGCCACCCAACCGTCTCCTCCCCCCGCCCCGCGCTGTGGTGACACCCAATTTTGGAGCCACCAGGAGGCCCCGGGTGGGGGAGGGGGGGGGGGGTGGATGGGACACACACAACGCCGGGTGGGGGAGGGGACAGGACATTGTCCCCAATTGTCCCCTCCCCCACCCCACCCCAGGATGAAGCAGGAGAAACCGGTCAAGGCCGGCCAGTACGATGGGCTGGTGGAGTTGGCCACCATCTGCGCCCTCTGCAACGACTCCTCCTTGGACTACAACGAGGTGGGTTCCACCACCAGCACCAGCACCAGCATCACCACCACCACCATCACCACCACCACCTTCACCACCACCTTCACCACCACCATCACCACCACCATCACCACCACCATCACCACCACCATCACCACCACCACCACCATCACCACCACCATCACCATGACCATCACCACCACCTTCACCACCACCTTCACCACCACCACCATCACCATGACCATCACCACCACCTTCACCACCATCACCACCACCATCACCACCACCTTCACCACCATCACCACCACCACCACCACCACCTTCACCACCACCTTCACCACCACCATCACCACCACCACCACTACCACCACCATCACCACCACCATCACCACCACCACCATCACCACCACCACCATCACCACCACCATCACCACCACCATCACCATGACCATCACCACCACCTTCACCACCACCTTCACCACCATCACCACCACCACCACCTTCACCACCACCACCATCACCATCACCACCACCACCGTCACCACCACCACCACCATCACCACCACCATCACCACCACCATCACCACCACCTTCACCACCATCACCACCACCATCACCACCACCTTCACCACCACCTTCACCACCATCACCACCACCTTCACCACCATCACCACCACCACCACCTTCACCATCACCACCACCACCGTCACCACCACCACCACCATCACCACCACCTTCACCACCACCATCACCACCACCTTCACCATCACCACCACCACCACCACCATCACCACCACCATCACCACCACCTTCACCACCATCACCACCACCTTCACCACCATCACCACCTTCACCACCACCTTCACCACCACCTTCACCACCACCTTCACCACCACCTTCACCACCACCATCACCACCACCACCACCTTCACCACCACCTTCACCACCACCTTCACCACCACCTTCACCACCACCACCCCCCCCCGTGGTGACACCTCCCCCCCCCCCCCGTGGTGACCTCGGTTGTCCCCTCCCCCCATCACCTCAGGCCAAAGGTGTCTACGAGAAGGTGGGGGAAGCCACCGAGACGGCCTTGACCTGCCTGGTGGAGAAGATGAACGTCTTCAACACCGACGTCCGCAGCCTCTCCAAGGTGGAACGGGCCAACGCCTGCAACTCCGTGAGTGTCACCTCCCCCACCCTGGGCACCTCCCCCACCCTGGGCACCTCCCCCACCCTGGGCACCTCCCCCAGCCATCATCTTCTTGGTGGCACCTTGGTGGTCCCACCAAGGTCAGGAGAACTTGGCCCGGTGGCCCCGCCGGGGGAACTGGCTGCGGTTTCTTGGTGGGGACCGTCAAGGTGGTCAACGGTGGCCGGCGTGTCCCCAAGGTCACCTCCGTGTCCCCAAGATGACCCCATTGACCCCATGTCCTTGCTGACCCCAAGGTCACCTCCATGTCCCCAAGATGACCCCATTGACCCCATGTCCTTGAAGACCCCAAGGTCACCTCCATGTCCCCAAGATGACCCTGTTGACCCCGTGTCCTTGGTGACCCCAAGGTCACCTCCATGTCCCTAAGATGACCCTGTTGACCCCGTGTCCTTGGTGACCCCAAGGTCACCTCCATGTCCCCGTTGACCCCATTGACCCCATGTCCTTGATGACCCCAAGATGACCCCATGTCCCCGTTGACCCCATGTCCTTGGTGTCCCCAAGGTCACCTCCATGTCCCCGTTGACCCCATTGACCCCATGTCCTTGGTGACCCCAAGGTCACCTCCATGTCCCCGTTGACCCTGTTGACCCCATGTCCTTGATGACCCCAAGATGACCCCATGTCCCCGTTGACCCCATGTCCTTGGTGTCCCCAAGGTCACCTCCATGTCCCCGTTGACCCCATTGACCCCATGTCCTTGGTGACCCCAAGGTCACCTCCATGTCCCCGTTGACCCTGTTGACCCCATGTCCTTGATGACCCCAAGGTCACCTCCATGTCCCCATTGACCCCATTGACCCCATGTCCTTGCTGACCCCAAGGTCACCTCCATGTCCCCAAGATGACCCTGTTGACCCCATGTCCTTGGTGACCCCAAGGTCACCTCCATGTCCCTGTTGACCTCATGTCCTTGGTGTCCCCAGGCTCCTCCCCATGTCCCCGTTGACCCCATGTCCTTGATGACCCCAAGATGACCCCATGTCCCCATTGACCCCATGTCCTTGCTGACCCCAAGGTCACCTCCATGTCCCCGTTGACCCTGTTGACCCCGTGTCCTTGGTGACCCCAAGGTCACCTCCATGTCCCCAAGATGTCCCCATTGACCCCATGTCCTTGATGACCCCAAGGTCACCTCCATGTCCCCAAGATGACCCCGTTGACCCCGTGTCCTTGGTGACCCCAAGGTCCCCTCCATGTCCCCGTTGACCCCATTGACCCCATGTCCTTGGTGACCCCAAGGTCACCTCCATGTCCCCAAGATGTCCCCATTGACCCCATGTCCTTGATGACCCCAAGATGACCCCATATCCCCATTGACCCCGTGTCCTTGGTGACCCCAAGGTCACCTCCATGTCCCCAAGATGACCCTGTTGACCCCGTGTCCTTGCTGACCCCAAGGTCACCTCCATGTCCCCATTGACCTTGATGACCCCAAGATGACCCCGAGATGACCCCATGACCCTGTTGACCCCATGTCCTTGGTGACCCCAAGGTCACCTCCATGTCCCCAAGATGACCCCGTTGACCCCACGCCCCTGGTGTCCCCAAGGTCACCTCCATGTCCTCCACGTCCCCCGTTGACCCCACGCCCCCCCCGTGTCCCCACTGACCCCCGTGCCCTTGGGGTGACCCCGTGACCCCTGACCCCGTGACCCCTGACCCCAGGTGATCAAGCAGCTGATGCGGAAGGAGTTCACCCTGGAGTTCTCCCGCGACCGTAAGTCCATGTCGGTCTTCTGCTGCCCCGCCAAGGCCTCGCGCGCCGCCGTCGGCAACAAGATGTTCGTCAAGGTGCGCCCCTCCCCCCACCCCGGCCCCTCCCCCCGCCCCACGGACCCAGGTCCCACCACCTCAACCCCAGGTCCCACCAGCCCGTGTCCCCAACCTCGTGTCCCACCACCCATCCCCCACCCCCAACCAGGTCCCACCACCCATCACCCATCTCCACGTCCCACCACCCATCCCCCAACCCCACCCGTGGTCCCACCACCCCATCTCCACGTCCCACCACCCATCCCCCACCCCCAACCTGGTCCCACCACCCATCACCCATCTCCACGTCCCACCACCCATCCCCCAACCCCAGCCAGGTCCCACCACCCCATCCTCGTGTCCCACCACCCCATCCCCACGTCCCACCACCCATCCCCCACCCCCGGTCCCACCACCCCACCCCACCCCCCCATGACCTCCCCCTCTCCCCTCCCCCACCCCCAGGGCGCCCCCGAGGGGGTCATCGACCGCTGCAACTACGTCCGGGTGGGCACCGCGAGGGTCCCCTTGACCCCGACCATCAAGGACAAGATCTTGGGGGTCATCAAGGAGTGGGGGACGGGGCGGGACACGCTGCGCTGCCTGGCCCTGGCCACCCGCGACACCCCCCCCAAGAAGGAGGACATGGTCCTGGAGGACTCCACCAAGTTCGCCGAGTACGAGGTGACTCGCGGGAAGGGAAGGGGGGGGGGGGGGATGGGCACCCATAGGACCTCCCTGGGGTCTCACCGTAGGTTCCTTGGTCACCTAGAGGGTGCCTGGTGGCATCTCCGTGGGGTTCTTGGTCTTCTATGGCCATGGAATGTCCTCTCCATAGGTTCCTTGGCCGCCCAAGTGTGCCTGGTGGCATCTCCGTGGGGTTCTTGGTCTTCTATGGCCATGGAATGTCCTCACCATAGGTTCCTTGGCCGCCCAAGTGTGCCTGGTGGCATCTCCGTGGGGTTCTTGGTCTTCTATGGCCATGGAATGTCCTCTCCATACGTTCCTTGGCCGCCCAAGTGTGCCTGGTGGCATCTCCGTGGGGTTCTTGGGGCCATCTAGTCCATGGAACGTCCTCTCCATAGGTTCCTTGGTCACCTGAGGGTGCCTGGTGGCATCTCCATGGGGTTCTTGGTCTTCTATGGCCATGGAATGTCCACTCCCTAGGTTCCTTGGCCGCCCAAGTGTGCCCGGTGGCATCTCCATGGGGTTCTTGGTCTTCTATGGCCATGGAATGTCCTCTCCCTACGTTCCTTGGCTGCCCAAGTGTGCCTGGTGGCATCTCCGTGGAGTTCTTGGGGCCATCTAGTCCATGGAACGTCCTCTCCATAGGTTCCTTGGTCACCTGAGGGTGCCTGGTGGCATCTCCGTGGGGTTCTTGGTCTTCTATGGCCATGGAATGTCCTCTCCATAGGTTCCTTGGCCGCCCAAGTGTGCCTGGTGGCATCTCCGTGGGGTTCTTGGTCTTCTATGGCCATGGAATGTCCTCTCCATAGGTTCCTTGGCCGCCCAAGTGTGCCTGGTGGCATCTCCGTGGGGTTCTTGGTCTTCTATGGCCATGGAATGTCCACTCCATAGGTTCCTTGGCCGCCCAAGTGTGCCTGGTGGCATCTCCGTGGGGTTCTTGGTCTTCTATGGCCATGGAATGTCCACTCTCTAGGTTCCTTGGCCACCCAAGTGTTCCTGGTGGCATCTCCATGGGGTTCTTGGTCTTCTATGGCCATGGAATGTCCTCTCCATAGGTTCCTTGGCCGCCCAAGTGTGCCTGGTGGCATCTCCGTGGGGTTCTTGGTCTTCTATGGCCATGGAATGTCCACTCTCTAGGTTCCTTGGCCACCCAAGTGTTCCTGGTGGCATCTCCGTGGGGTTCTTGGTCTTCTATGGCCATGGAATGTCCTCTCCATAGGTTCCTTGGCCACCCAAGTGTGCCTGGTGGCATCTCCATGGGGTTCTTGGTCTTCTATGGCCATGGAATGTCCTCTCCATAGGTTCCTTGGTCACCTGAGGGTGCCTGGTGGCATCTCCGTGGGGTTCTTGGTCTTCTATGGCCATGGAATGTCCACTCTCTAGGTTCCTTGGCCACCCAAGTGTTCCTGGTGGCATCTCCGTGGGGTTCTTGGTCTTCTATGGCCATGGAATGTCCACTCCCTAGGTTCCTTGGCCACCCAAGTGTTCCTGGTGGCATCTCCGTGGGGTTCTTGGTCTTCTATGGCCATGGAATGTCCTCTCCCTACGTTCCTTGGCCGCCCAAGTGTGCCTGGTGGCATCTCCGTGGGGTTCTTGGTCTTCTATGGCCATGGAACGTCCTCTCCATAGGTTCCTTGGTCACCTGAGGGTGCCTGGTGGCATCTCCGTGGGGTTCTTGGTCTTCTATGGCCATGGAATGTCCACTCTCTAGGTTCCTTGGCCACCCAAGTGTTCCTGGTGGCATCTCCGTGGGGTTCTTGGTCTTCTATGGCCATGGAACGTCCTCTCCATAGGTTCCTTGGTCACCTGAGGGTGCCTGGTGGTATCTCCATGGGGTTCTTGGTCTTCTATGGCCATGGAATGTCCACTCCCTAGGTTCCTTGGCCGCCCAAGTGTTCCTGGTGGCATCTCCGTGGGGTTCTTGGTCTTCTATGGCCATGGAATGTCCTCTCCATAGGTTCCTTGGCCGCCCAAGTGTTCCTGGTGGCATCTCCGTGGGGTTCTTGGTCTTCTATAGCCATGGAACGTCCTCTCCATAGGTTCCTTGGTCACCTGAGGGTGCCTGGTGGCATCTCCGTGGGGTTCTTGGTCTTCTATGGCCATGGAATGTCCACTCTCTAGGTTCCTTGGCCACCCAAGTGTTCCTGGTGGCATCTCCGTGGGGTTCTTGGTCTTCTATGGCCATGGAACGTCCTCTCCATAGGTTCCTTGGCCGCCCAAGTGTTCCTGGTGGCATCTCCGTGGGGTTCTTGGTCTTCTATGGCCATGGAATGTCCACTCCATAGGTTCCTTGGCCACCCAAGTGTTCCTGGTGGCATCTCCGTGGGGTTCTTGGTCTTCTATGGCCATGGAATGTCCACTCTCTAGGTTCCTTGGCCGCCCAAGTGTGCCTGGTGGCATCTCCGTGGGGTTCTTGGTCTTCTATGGCCATGGAATGTCCACTCCATAGGTTCCTTGGCCGCCCAAGTGTGCCTGGTGGCATCTCCGTGGGGTTCTTGGGGCCATCTAGTCCATGGAACGTCCTCTCCATAGGTTCCTTGGTCACCTGAGGGTGCCTGGTGGCATCTCCATGGGGTTCTTGGTCTTCTATGGCCATGGAATGTCCACTCTCTAGGTTCCTTGGCCACCCAAGTGTTCCTGGTGGCATCTCCATGGGGTTCTTGGTCTTCTATGGCCATGGAACGTCCTCTCCATAGGTTCCTTGGTCACCTGAGGGTGCCTGGTGGTATCTCCATGGGGTTCTTGGTCTTCTATGGCCATGGAATGTCCACTCCCTAGGTTCCTTGGCCACCCAACTGTTCCTGGTGGCATCTCCGTGGGGTTCTTGGTCTTCTATGGCCATGGAATGTCCACTCTCTAGGTTCCTTGGCCACCCAAGTGTTCCTGGTGGCATCTCCGTGGGGTTCCTGGTCTTCTATGGCCATGGAATGTCCTCTCCCTACGTTCCTTGGTCACCTAAGGGTGCCTGGTGGCATCTCCGTGGGGTTCCTGGTCTTCTATGGCCATGGAACATCTTCTCCGTAGGTTCCTTGGCCACCCAACGGTTCCTGGTGGCATCTCCATGGGGTTCTTAGACCCAAGATCCTTCTAGAACCTTCTCGGGTGGCTTTTTGATGCCCTCAGGGGTTACAAGTCGTTCTTTTTGGGTGCCCGTGTCCCATCCCCGTCCCACCCCACCCCACCCCTAGGTGGACCTGACCTTCGTGGGCTGCGTGGGGATGCTGGACCCGCCGCGGAAGGAGGTGATGGGCTCCATCCGCCTGTGCCGCGACGCCGGGATCCGGGTGATCATGATCACGGGGGACAACAAGGGGACGGCCATCGCCATCTGCCGCCGCATCGGCATCTTCAGCGAGGACGAGGAGGTGACGGGACGGGCCTACACCGGCCGCGAGTTCGATGACCTCCCCCCCGCCGAGCAGCGGGAGGCCTGCCGCCGCGCCTGCTGCTTCGCCCCGCGTCGAGCCCACCCACAAGTCCAAGATCGTCGAGTTCCTCCAGTCCTTCGACGAGATCACCGCCATGGTGAGGGGCTGGGGGGCGGGGGCGGGGGGGCAAGAGACATCTGACGTGGGTTTGGGGGCCCACCATCCATCTGACATAGTTTGGGGGGCCCACCAAGGCTCTTGACGTGGTTTTGGGGGCCCACCATCGATCTGACGTCGTTTTGGGGGCCCACCAAGACTCTTGACGTGGTTTTGGGAGCCCACCAAGGCTCTTGACGTGGTTTTGGGGGCCCACCAAGGCTCTTGACGTGGTTTTGGGGGCCCACCATCGATCTGACGTCGTTTTGGGGGTCCACCAAGACTCTTGATGTGGGTTTTGGGGGCCAACCAAGACTTTTGACATGGTTTTGGGGGTCCACCGTCGATCTGACGACGTTTTAGGGGTCCACCAAGGCTCTTGACGTGGTTTTGGGGGCCCACCATCCATCTGACATCGTTTTGGGGGTCCACCAAGACTCTTGACGTGGTTTTGGGGGCCCACCAAGACTCTTGACATGGTTTTGGGGGCCCACCAAGGCTCTAGACGTGGTTTTGGGGGTCCACCATCGATCTGACATAGTTTGGGGGGTCCACCAAGACTCTTGACGTGGTTTTGGGGGCCTACCAAGACTCTTGACGTAGTTTTGGGGGTCCACCATCGATCTGACGTCATTTTGGGGGTCCACCAAGACTCTTGGTGTGGGTTTTGGGGGCCAACCAAGACTTTTGACATGGTTTTGGGGGTCCACCGTCGATCTGACGTAGTTTTGGGGGTCCACCAAGACTCTTGACATAGTTTTGGGGATCCACCATCGGTCTGACATAGTTTTGGGGATCCACCATCGGTCTGACATAGTTTTGGGGGTCCACCATCGGTCTGACATAGTTTTGGGGGTCCACCAAGACTCTTGATGTGGGTTTTGGGGGCCCACCAAGACTCTTGACGTGGTTTTGGGGATCCACCATCTATCTGACGTAGTTTTGGGGGCCTACCAAGACTCTTGACGTGGTTTTGGAGGTCCACCATCCATCTGACGTGGGTTTTGGGGGACCACCACCCCCTTGGGCACCACCCATGACCTTCAGACCACCCACGACCCTCTTCCCCTCCCCCCCCAGACGGGTGACGGGGTGAACGACGCGCCGGCGCTGAAGAAGGCGGAGATCGGCATCGCCATGGGCTCGGGGACGGCGGTGGCCAAGACGGCCTCCGAGATGGTCCTGGCCGACGACAACTTCTCCACCATCGTGGCGGCGGTGGAGGAGGGGCGCGCCATCTACAACAACATGAAGCAGTTCATCCGCTACCTCATCTCCTCCAACGTCGGCGAGGTGGTCTGGTGAGGCCGCCCAGTTCAGCCCAGTTTGGCCCAGTTGGTCCCAGTGCCCACCATCTCACCAGCTTCCTTCTAGGAACTCCCAGTCCCACCAGTTTCTCCAGCTCCATCCCGTCCCCCACCGGTTCCTCATGTCCTCCACCAGTTCCTCCAGTCCAACCCAGCTTTCCCAGTCCCCTCCAGTCCATCCCAGTCCCCTCCAGCCCATCCCAGTCAGTCCCAGTCCCCTCCAGCCCATCCCAGTCAGTCCCAGTCCCCTCCAGCCCATCCCAGTCAGTCCCAGTCCCACCATCTCACCAGCTTCCTTCCAGGACCTCCCAGTCCCACCAGTTTCCCCAGCTCCATCCCATCCCCCACCGGTTCCTCCAGTCCCTTCCAGCCCATCCCAGTCAGTCCCAGTCCCACCATCTCACCAGCTTCCTTCCAGGACCTCCCAGTCCCACCAGTTTCCCCAGCTCCATCCCATCCCCCACCGGTTCCTCCAGTCCCTTCCAGCCCATCCCAGTCAGTCCCAGTCCCACCATCTCACCAGCTTCCTTCCAGGACCTCCCAGTCCCACCAGTTTCCCCAGCTCCATCCCATCCCCCACCGGTTCCTCCAGTCCCTTCCAGCCCATCCCAGTCAGTCCCAGTCCCACCATCTCACCAGCTTCCTTCCAGGACCTCCCAGTCCCACCAGTTTCCCCAGCTCCATCCCATCCCCCACCGGTTCCTCCAGTCCCTTCCAGCCCATCCCAGTCAGTCCCAGTCCCACCATCTCACCAGCTTCCTTCCAGGACCTCCCAGTCCCACCAGTTTCCCCAGCTCCATCCCATCCCCCACCGGTTCCTCATGTCCTCCACCAGTTCCTCCAGTCCAACCCAGCTTTCCCAGTCCCCTCCAGTCCATCCCAGTCCATCCCAGTTGGTCCCAGTCCCACCATCTCACCAGCTTCCTCCTAAGACCTCCCAGTCCCACCAGTTTCCTCAGCTCCATCCCAACCCCCACCGGTTCCTCCAGTCCCTTCCAGTCCCCTCCAGTCCATCCCAGTGCATCCCAGTTAGTCCCAGTCCCACCAGTTTCTCCAGCTCCATCCTGTCCCCCACCGGTTCCTCATGTCCTCCACCAGTTCCTCCAGTCCAACCCAGCTTTCCCAGTCCCCTCCAGCCCATCCCAGTCCATCCCAGTCCCCTCCAGCCCATCCCAGTCAGTCCCAGTCCCACCATCTCACCAGCTTCCTTCCAGGACCTCCCAGTCCCACCAGTTTCCCCAGCTCCATCCCATCCCCCACCGGTTCCTCATGTCCTCCACCAGTTCCTCCAGCCCATCCCAGTCCATCCCAATCCCCTCCAGCCCATCCCAGTCCATCCCAGTCCCCTCCAGCCCATCCCAGTCAGTCCCAGTCCCACCATCTCACCAGCTTCCTTCCAGGACCTCCCAGTCCCACCAGTTTCCCCAGCTCCATCCCATCCCCCACTGGTTCCTCATGTCCTCCACCAGTTCCTCCAGTCCAACCCAGCTTTCCCAGTCCCCTCCAGTCCATCCCAGTCCATCCCAGTTGGTCCCAGTCCCACCATCTCACCAGCTTCCTCCTAAGACCTCCCAGTCCCACCAGTTTCCTCAGCTCCATCCCAACCCCCACCGGTTCCTCCAGTCCCTTCCAGTCCCCTCCAGTCCATCCCAGTGCATCCCAGTTAGTCCCAGTCCCACCAGTTTCTCCAGCTCCATCCTGTCCCCCACCGGTTCCTCATGTCCTCCACCAGTTCCTCCAGTCCAACCCAGCTTTCCCAGTCCCCTCCAGTCCATCCCAGTCCCCTCCAGTCCATCCCAGTCAGTCCCAGTCCCCTCCAGCCCATCCCAGTCAGTCCCAGTCCCACCATCTCACCAGCTTCCTTCCAGGACCTCCCAGTCCCACCAGTTTCCCCAGCTCCATCCCATCCCCCACCGGTTCCTCATGTCCTCCACCAGTTCCTCCAGCCCATCCCAGTCCATCCCAGTCCCCTCCAGCCCATCCCAGTCCATCCCAGTCCCCTCCAGCCCATCCCAGTCCATCCCAGTCCCACCAGCCCATCCCAGTCGGTCCCAGTCCCACCATCTCACCAGCTTCCTTCCAGGACCTCCCAGCCCCACCGGTTTCCCCAGCTCCCTCCCAGCCCCTCCCAGTCCCTCCCAGTTCCCCCGTTCCCCCCAGCCCCCTCCCCCCCACCCCTCCCCCCCCTGACCCCCCCGCCGCCCCTCCCCCCTCCCCAGTATCTTCCTGACGGCGGCGCTGGGGCTGCCGGAGGCGCTGATCCCGGTCCAGCTGCTCTGGGTCAACCTGGTGACCGACGGGCTCCCGGCCACCGCCCTGGGCTTCAACCCCCCCGACCTGGACATCATGGACAAACCCCCCCGAAGCCCCAAGGAACCCCTCATCAGCGGGTGGCTCTTCTTCCGCTACCTGGCCATCGGCGGTGAGGCGCCCCTCCCCCCACCGGCAACCCCCGGGCGGGTGGGGGTGGACCCCCGGGGTGGGGGCACCTTCTAGACATCCATAACTCTGGTTCCGTGAAGGCCCCTGGGGTGGTGGCACCTTCTAGACCCCGTGGTGGCACCTGGTAGACCCTGTGGTGGCACCTTCTAGGCCTCCATGGTGGTTCCTCATAGACCCCTGGGGTGGTGGCACCTTCTAGGCCCCGTGGTGGCACCTTCTAGGCCTCCATGGTGGTTCCATCTAGACCCCCGGGGTGGTGGAACCTTCTAGACCCCGTGGTGGCACCTTCTAGGCCTCCATGGTGGTTCCTCATAGACCCCCGGGGTGGTGGAACCTTCTAGACATCCATAACTCTGGTTCCGCGTAGGCCCCTGGGGTGGTGGCACCTTTTAGACCCCGTGGTGGCACCTTCAAGACCCCGTGGTGGCACCTTCTGGGCCTCCATGGTGGTTCCTCATAGACCCCCGGGGTGGTGGAACCTTCTAGACATCCATAACTCTGGTTCCGTGTAGGCCCCTGGGGTGGTGGCACCTTCTAGACCCCGTGGTGGCACCTTCTGGGCCTCCATGGTGGTTCCTCATAGACCCCCGGGGGGGGGCACCTTCTAGACATCCATAACTCTGGTTCCGCGTAGGCCCCTGGGGTGGTGGCACCTTCTAGACCCCGTGGTGGCACCTTCAAGACCCCGTGGTGGCACCTTCTGGGCCTCCATGGTGGTTCCTCATAGACCCACGGGGTGGTGGAACCTTCTAGACATCCATAACTCTGGTTCCGTGAAGGCCCCTGGGGTGGTGGCACCTTCTAGACCCCGTGGTGGCACCTGGTAGACCCTGTGGTGGCACCTTCTAGGCCTCCATGGTGGTTCCTCATAGACCCCCGGGGTGGGGGCACCTTCTAGACATCCATAACTCTGGTTCCGCGTAGGCCCCTGGGGTGGTGGCACCTTCTAGGCCCCGTGGTGGCACCTTCTAGGCCTCCATGGTGGTTCCATGTAGACCCCCGGGGTGGTGGAACCTTCTAGACCCCGTGGTGGCACCTTCTAGGCCTCCATGGTGGTTCCTCATAGACCCCCGGGGTGGTGGAACCTTCTAGACATCCATAACTCTGGTTCCGCGTAGGCCCCTGGGGTGGTGGCACCTTTTAGACCCCGTGGTGGCACCTTCAAGACCCCGTGGTGGCACCTTCTGGGCCTCCATGGTGGTTCCTCATAGACCCCCGGGGTGGTGGAACCTTCTAGACATCCATAACTCTGGTTCCGTGTAGGCCCCTGGGGTGGTGGCACCTTCTAGACCCCGTGGTGGCACCTTCAAGACCCCGTGGTGGCACCTTCTAGGCCTCCATGGTGGTTCCTCATAGACCCCCGGGGTGGTGGAACCTTCTAGACATCCATAACTCTGGTTCCGTGTAGGCCCCTGGGGTGGTGGCACCTTCTAGACCCCGTGGTGGCACCTGGTAGACCCTGTGGTGGCACCTTCTAGGCCTCCATGGTGGTTCCTCATAGACCCCCGGGGTGGGGGCACCTTCTAGACATCCATAACTCTGGTTCCGCGTAGGCCCCTGGGGTGGTGGCACCTTCTAGACCCCGTGGTGGCACCTTCTGGGCCTCCATGGTGGTTCCTCATAGACCCCCGGGGGGGGGCACCTTCTAGACCCCGTGGTGGCACCTTCTGGGCCTCCATGGTGGTTCCTCATAGACCCCCGGGGTGGTGGAACCTTCTAGACATCCATAACTCTGGTTCCGTGAAGGCCCCTGGGGTGGTGGCACCTTCTAGACCCCGTGGTGGCACCTGGTAGACCCTGTGGTGGCACCTTCTAGGCCTCCATGGTGGTTCCTCATAGACCCCCGGGGTGGGGGCACCTTCTAGACATCCATAACTCTGGTTCCGCGTAGGCCCCTGGGGTGGTGGCACCTTCTAGGCCCCGTGGTGGCACCTTCTAGGCCTCCATGGTGGTTCCATCTAGACCCCCGGGGTGGTGGCACCTTCTAGACCCCGTGGTGGCACCTTCTGGGCCTCCATGGTGGTTCCTCATAGACCCCCGGGGTGGTGGAACCTTCTAGACATCCATAACTCTGGTTCCGTGTAGGCCCCTGGGGTGGTGGCACCTTCTAGACCCCGTGGTGGCACCTGGTAGACCCTGTGGTGGCACCTTCTAGGCCTCCATGGTGGTTCCTCATAGACCCCCGGGGTGGGGGCACCTTCTAGACATCCATAACTCTGGTTCCGCGTAGGCCCCTCGGGTGGTGGCACCTTCTAGACCCCGTGGTGGCACCTTCAAGACCCCGTGGTGGCACCTTCTAGGCCTCCATGGTGGTTCCTCATAGACCCCCGGGGTGGTGGAACCTTCTAGACATCCATAACTCTGGTTCCGCGTAGGCCCCTCGGGTGGTGGCACCTTCTAGACCCCGTGGTGGCACCTTCTAGACCCCGTGGTGGCACCTTCTAGGCCTCCATGGTGGTTCCATGTAGACCCCCGGGGTGGTGGAACCTTCTAGACATCCATAACTCTGGTTCCGTGTAGGCCGCTCGGGTGGTGGCACCTTCTAGACCCCGTGGTGGCACCTTCAAGACCCCGTGGTGGCACCTTCTAGGCCTCCATGGTGGTTCCATCTAGACCCCCGGGGTGGTGGAACCTTCTAGACCCCGTGGTGGCACCTTCTAGGCCTCCATGGTGGTTCCTCATAGACCCCCGGGGTGGGGGCACCTTCTAGACATCCATAACTCTGGTTCTGCGTAGGCCCCTGGGGTGGTGGCACCTTCTAGACCCCGTGGTGGCACCTGGTAGACCCTGTGGTGGCACCTTCTGGGCCTCCATGGTGGTTCCTCATAGACCCCCGGGGTGGGGGCACCTTCTAGACATCCATAACTCTGGTTCCGTGTAGGCCCCTCGGGTGGTGGCACCTTCTAGACCCCGTGGTGGCACCTTCAAGACCCCGTGGTGGCACCTTCTGGGCCTCCATGGTGGTTCCTCATAGACCCCCGGGGTGGTGGAACCTTCTAGACATCCATAACTCTGGTTCCGCGGAGACCCCTGGGGTGGTGGCACCTTCTAGACCCCGTGGTGGCACCTGGTAGACCCTGTGGTGGCACCTTCTGGGCCTCCATGGTGGTTCCTCATAGACCCCCGGGGTGGGGGCACCTTCTAGACATCCATAACTCTGGTTCCGTGTAGGCCCCTGGGGTGGTGGCACCTTCTAGACCCCGTGGTGGCACCTTCAAGACCCCGTGGTGGCACCTTCTAGGCCTCCATGGTGGTTCCATGTAGACCCCCGGGGTGGTGGAACCTTCTAGACCCCGTGGTGGCACCTGGTAGACCCCGTGGTGGCACCTGGTAGACCCTGTGGTGGCACCTTCTGGGCCTCCATGGTGGTTCCTCATAGACCCCCGGGGTGGGGGCACCTTCTAGACATCCATAACTCTGGTTCCGTGGAGACCCCTGGGGTGGTGGCACCTTCTAGGCCTCGTGGTGGCCCCCGGTGGTGTCCCCTCCCCCGCTGACCCCCCGCTCTGTCCCCAGGCTACGTGGGCGCCGCCACGGTGGGCGCGGCCGCCTGGTGGTTCCTCTACGCCGAGGACGGTCCCCGGGTCAGCTACCACCAGCTGGTGAGTCCTGGGCCACCGTGGTGGCCACCGCGTCCCCTGGGTGGCCCCAAGGTCCTCCTGGTGGCCCCAAGGTCCCCATGAAGGTCCCTGTGGTGGCCCCAAGGTCCCTCATGGTGGCCCCAAGGTCCCCATGAAGGTCCCTGTGGTGGCCCCAAGGTCCTCCTGGTGGCCCCAATGTCCCCATGAAGGTCCCTGTGGTGGCCCCAAGGTCCATCATGGTGGCCCCAAGGTCCTCAGGTGTCCCCACAGTCCCCGTGGTGGCCCCAAGGTCCTCCTGGTGGCCCCAAGGTCCCCATGAAGGTCCCCGTGGTGGCCCCAAGGTCCCCCTTGGTGGCCCCAAGGTCCTCAGGTGGCCTCACAGTCCCCGTGGTGGCCCCAAGGTCCTCCTGGTGGCCCCAAGGTCCCCATGAAGGTCCCTGTGGTGGCCCCAAGGTCCCTCCTGGTGGCCCCAAGGTCCTCAGGTGTCCCCACAGTCCCCGTGGTGGCCCCAAGGTCCCCATGAAGGTCCCTGTGGTGGCCCCAAGGTCCTCCTGGTGGCCCCAAGGTCCCCATGAAGGTCCCTGTGGTGGCCCCAAGGTCCATCATGGTGGCCCCAAGGTCCTCAGGTGTCCCCACAGTCCCCGTGGTGGCCCCAAGGTCCTCCTGGTGGCCCCAAGATCCCCATGAAGGTCCCTGTGGTGGCCCCAAGGTCCCTCATGGTGGCCCCAAGGTCCCCATGAAGGTCCCCGTGGTGGCCCCAAGGTCCCCCTTGGTGGCCCCAAGGTCCTCAGGTGGCCTCACAGTCCCCGTGGTGGCCCCAAGGTCCTCCTGGTGGCCCCAAGGTCCCCATGAAGGTCCCTGTGGTGGCCCCAAGGTCCCTCCTGGTGGCCCCAAGGTCCTCAGGTGTCCCCACAGTCCCCGTGGTGGCCCCAAGGTCCCCATGAAGGTCCCTGTGGTGGCCCCAAGGTCCCCCTTGGTGGCCCCAAGGTCCTCAGGTGTCCCCACAGTCCCTGTGGTGGCCCCAAGGTCCTCCTGGTGGCCCCAAGGTCCCCATGAAGGTCCCTGTGGTGGCCCCAAGGTCCTCAGGTGTCCCCACAGTCCCCGTGGTGGCCCCAAGGTCCTCCTGGTGGCCCCAAGGTCCCCATGAAGGTCCCTGTGGTGGCCCCAAGGTCCATCATGGTGGCCCCAAGGTCCCCATGAAGGTCCCTGTGGTGGCCCCAAGGTCCCCATGAAGGTCCCCGTGGTGACCCTGGGGTCTTCCTGGTGGCCCTGCCATCCCCACCACATCCCCAAGGTCCCCATGGTGGCCCCAAGGTCCTTCTGGTGGCCCCAAGGTCCCCATGAAGGTCCCCATGGTGACCCCAACCTCCCTGTGGTGACCTCACCATCCCCTGGTGGCCCTGGTGGCCCTGGTGGGGGTGGTGGCCCTGGTGGCCCTGGTGGCCCTGGTGGCCCTGGTGGGGGTGGTGGCCCTGGTGGGGGTGGTGGCCCTGGTGGCCTTGGTGGCCTTGGTGGCCCTGGTGGGGGTGGTGGCCCTGGTTGCCCTGGTGGCCCTGGTGGCCTTGGTGGCCCTGGTGGGGGTGGTGTCCCTGGTGGCCTTGGTGGCCCTAGTGGGGGTGGTGGCCCTGGTGGCCTTGGTGGCCCTGGTGGGGGTGGTGGCCCTGGTGGCCCTGGTTGCCCTGGTGGGGGTGGTGGCCCTGGTGGCCTTGGTGGGGGTGGTGGCCCTGGTGGCCCTGGTGGGGGTGGTGGCCCTGGTGGCCCTGGTGGCCCTGGTTGCCCTGGTGGCCCTGGTGGCCCTGGTGGCCCTGGTGGCCCTGGTGGCCCTGGTGGGGGTGGTGGCCCTAGTGGGGGTGGTGGCCCTGGTGGCCTTGGTGGCCCTGGTGGGGGTGGTGGCCCTGGTGGCCTTGGTGGCCCTGGTGGCCCTGGTGGCCTTGGTGGCCCTGGTGGCCCTGGTGGCCCTGGTGGCCGCGGTGACGCCCCTCCCCCCGCAGACGCACTTCATGCAGTGCACGGAGCACAACGTGGAGTTCGAGGGGCTGGACTGCGAAATCTTCGAGTCGCCGGTGCCCATGACCATGGCGCTCTCCGTCCTCGTCACCATCGAGATGTGCAACGCGCTCAACAGGTACGGGCCACCGGCACCTTCACCACCACCTTCACCACCTTCACCACCTTCACCTTCATCACCATCACCTTCACCTTCTCCTTCATCACCTTCACCACCACCTTCACCACCTTCACCTTCATCACCATCACCTTCACCTTCTCCTTCATCACCATCACCACCACCTTCATCACCTTCACCACCACCTTCATCACCTTCACCACCACCTTCATCACCATCACCTTCACCTTCTCCTTCATCACCTTCACCACCACCTTCATCACCTTCACCACCTTCACCTTCATCACCATCACCTTCACCTTCTCCTTCATAACCTTCACCACCACCTTCACCACCTTCACCACCTTCACCTTCATCACCATCACCACCACCTTCTCCTTCATCACCTTCACCACCACCTTCATCACCTTCACCACCTTCACCTTCATCACCATCACCTTCACCTTCTCCTTCATCACCTTCACCACCACCTTCATCACCTTCACCACCTTCACCTTCATCACCATCACCTTCACCTTCTCCTTCATCACCTTCACCACCACCTTCACCACCACCTTCACCACCACCTTCACCACCACCTTCATCACCTTCATCACCTTCTCCTTCATCACCATCACCTTCACCTTCTCCTTCATCACCTTCATCACCTTCACCACCACCTTCACCACCACCTTCATCACCTTCACCACCGTCACCTTCATCACCATCACCTTCACCTTCTCCTTCATCACCTTCATCACCACCTTCATCACCTTCACCACCACCTTCACCACCACCTTCATCACCTTCACCTTCATCACCATCACCTTCACCTTCTCCTTCATCACCATCACCTTCACCTTCTCCTTCATCACCTTCATCACCTTCACCACCACCTTCACCACCACCTTCGTCACCTTCACCTTCACCTTCACCACCACCTTCATCACCTTCATGACCACCTTCACCACCACCTTCATCACCATCACCTTCATCACCATCACCACCACCTTCATCACCTTCACCTTCATCACCATCACCACCACCTTCACCTTCACCACGTTCACCACCACCTTCACCACCACCTTCACCATCACCTTCATCACCTTCGTCACCACCTTCATCACCTTCACCTTCATCACCACCTTCATCACCACCTTCATCACCACCTTCATCACCACCTTCATCACCTTCACCATCACCTTCACCTTCATCACCATCACCTTCACCTTCATCACCATCACCTTCACCTTCATCACCTTCACCTTCACCTTCATCACCTTCACCTTCACCTTCATCACCATCAACACCACCTTCACCATCACCGTCATCATCAACACCACCACCACCATCACCACCTTCATCACCACCACCATCATCATCACCACCACCATCATCATCACCATCATCACCACCACCTTCACCATCACCACCACCTTGATCTTCATCACCATCAACACTCACCACCTTCATCACCATCATCATCACCATCACCTTCACCTTCATCACCGCCACCGTCACCACCATCATCACCAGCAACATCACCACCACCACAACCATCACCTTCACCACCACCGTCACCACCTTCATCACCACCACCATCATCATCACCACCACCACCACCACCTTCACCTTCACCATCACCTTCACCAACACTGCCATCATCACCACCACCAACCACCACCACCGTCATCATCTTCACCGTCACCACCACCACCACCACCCCCACCATCACCACCACCACCAAGACCCCCACCAGCACCATCAAGCCCATCATCATCACCTTCAAGACCATCAAGACCACCAAGACCACCACCATCACCATCACCACCACCATCACCATTAAAACCATCACCATCACCTTCAAGACCATCAAGAGCACCACCACCACCACCAAGACCACCGTTGTCACCATCATCGCCATCAAAAGCACCACCAAGACCACCAAGACCACCATTAGCACCACCAAGACCATCGTTAGCACCGCCAAGACCACCAAGACCACCATTAGCACCACCAAGACCACCACCACCACCATTAGCACCATCAGGACCACCATTGTCACCACCCAGACCACCACCATCCCCACCAAGACCACCATTATCACCTCCAAAACCACCACCACCACCACCATCACCACCACCAAGACCACCACCACCACCAAGACCACCATTAGCACCACCAAGACCACCGTTGGCACCACCAAGACCATTATCACCACCAAAACCACAACCATCACGACCACCAAGACCACCACCATCACCATTACCACCATCAGGACCACCATTACCATCACCACCACCACCACCAAGACCACCAAGACCACCATTAGCACCATTCTCACCATCACGACCACCAAGACCACCACCATTATCACCACCAGGACCACCGTTATCACCATTATCACCACCAAAACCACCACCACCACCATCATGACCACCAAGACCACCATTATCACCACCAAGACCACCATAATCACCATCATGACCACCAAGACCACCGTTATCACCACCAAGACCACCAAGACCACCATAATCACCATCATGACCACCAAGACCACCGTTATCACCACCAAGACCACCATTATCACCATTATCACCACCAAAACCACCACCACCACCATCATGACCACCAAGACCACCATTATCACCATCATGACCACCATGACCACCATCATCACCATCATGACCACCGAGACCACCATCATCACCATCATGACCACCATTATCACCATTATCACCATCATGACCACCATGACCACCATCATCACCATCATGACCACCGAGACCACCACCACCACCATCATGACCACCAGGACCACCATTATCACCATTATCGCCATCATGACCACCATGACCACCATTATCACCACCAAGACCACCGTTATCACCACCACCACCACCAAGACCACCATTATCACCATCACGACCACCAAGACCACCATTATCACCACCAAAACCACCACCACCACCACCATGACCACCAAGACCACCATTACCACCACCATGACCACCAAGACCACCATTACCACCACCATGACCACCATTGCCACCACCATGACCACCATTATCACCACTATCACCATCACAACCACCAAGACCACCATGACCACCACCAGGACCACCATTATCCCCACCCCCACCCCCATCCCCATGAAGACACCCACCATCCCCATCAAGACCTCCAAAACCCCTCCCCCCCCACCCCCCCCACCCCCCCCCTCCCCCTCCCCACCCCTCCCCCTTCGTGGTGTCCCTCCATCCCCACGTGTCCCCTCCCCCCTCCCCGCAGCCTCTCGGAGAACCAGTCGCTGGTGCGGATGCCACCGTGGGTCAACATCTGGCTGGTGGGGTCCATCTGCCTCTCCATGTCCCTCCACTTCGTCATCCTCTACGTCGACCCGCTGCCCGTAAGGGGGGAGGGGCGGGGGCCACCGGGGTTGGTGGCCACGGAGGGGGGGGGGGGGGAGGGGGGACGTGGCGTTGGGGATGGGGAGATGGTGGCCATCAAGGTGGTGGCCGTGGGGGTTGGTGGCCATCAGCGTTGGGTTGGTGGCCATCACCGTTGGGTTGGTGGCCATGGGGATGGTGGCCATGGGGTTGATTGATGGCCATCGGGGTGGTGGCCATGGGGGTTGGTGGCCATGGGGTTGGTGGCCATCAGCGTTGGGTTGGTGGCCATCACCGTTGGGTTGGTGGCCTTGGGGATGGTGGCCATGGGGTTGATTGATGGCCATGGGGGTTGGTGGCCATGGGGGTTGGTGGCCATGGGGGTTGGTGGCCATGGGGGTTGGTGGCCATCAGCGTTGGGTTGGTGGCCATCACCGTTGGGTTTGGTGGCCTTGGGGATGGTGGCCATGTGGGTTGGTGGCCATGGGGTTGATTGATGTCCATCGGGGTGGTGGCCATGGGGGTTGGTGGCCATGGGGTTGGTGGCCATCAGCATTGGGTTGGTGGCCATCACCGTTGGGTTGGTGGCCTTGGGGATGGTGGCCATGGGGGTTGGTGGCCATGGGGTTGATTGATGGCCATGGGGGTTGGTGGCCATGGGGGTTGGTGGCCATGGGGTTGGTGGCCCATGGGGTTGGTGGCCATGGGGTTGATTGATGGCCATGGGGGTTGGTGGCCATGGGGGTTGGTGGCCATGGGGTTGGTGGCCCATGGGGTTGGTGGCCATCAGCGTTGGGTTGGTGGCCATGGGGTTGATTGATGTCCATCGGGGTGGTGGCCATGGGGGTTGGTGGCCATGGGGTTGGTGGCCATCAGCGTTGGGTTGGTGGCCATCAGCGTTGGGTTGGTGGCCTTGGGGATGGTGGCCATGGGGTTGATTGATGGCCATGGGGGGTGGTGGCCATGGGGGTTGGTGGCCATGGGGTTGGTGGCCATGGGGTTGATTGATGTCCATCGGGGTGGTGGCCATGGGGGTTGGTGGCCATCAGCGTTGAGTTGGTGGCCATGGGGTTGGTGGCCATGGGGTTGGTGGCCATGGGGTTGGTGGCCATCAGCGTTGGGTTGGTGGCCATCACCGTTGGGTTGGTGGCCATGGGGATGGTGGCCATGGGGTTGATTGATGGCCATGGGGGTTGGTGGCCATGGGGGTTGGTGGCCATCAGCGTTGGGTTGGTGGCCTTGGGGATGGTGGCCATGTGGGTTGGTGGCCATGGGGTTGATTGATGTCCATCGGGGTGGTGGCCATGGGGGTTGGTGGCCATGGGGTTGGTGGCCATCAGCATTGGGTTGGTGGCCATCACCGTTGGGTTGGTGGCCTTGGGGATGGTGGCCATGGGGGTTGGTGGCCATGGGGTTGATTGATGGCCATGGGGGTTGGTGGCCATGGGGGTTGGTGGCCATGGGGTTGGTGGCCCATGGGGTTGGTGGCCATCAGCGTTGGGTTGGTGGCCATGGGGTTGATTGATGTCCATCGGGGTGGTGGCCATGGGGGTTGGTGGCCATGGGGTTGGTGGCCATCAGCGTTGGGTTGGTGGCCATCACCGTTGGGTTGGTGGCCTTGGGGATGGTGGCCATGGGGTTGATTGATGGCCATGGGGGTTGGTGGCCATGGGGTTGGTGGCCATCAGCGTTGGGTTGATGGCCATCAGCGTTGGGTTGATGGCCATGGGGGTTGATTGATGTCCATGGGGTTGGTGGCCATGGGGGTTGGTGGCCATCAGCGTTGAGTTGGTGGCCATGGGGGGTGGTGGCCATGGGGTTGGTGGCCATGGGGGTGGTGGCCATGGGGGTTGGTGGCCATTGGGTTGGTGGCCATGGGGGTTGGTGGCCATTGGGTTGGTGGCCATCAGCGTTGGGTTGGTGGCCATGGGGGTGGTGGCCATGGGGGTTGGTGGCCATCAGCGTTGAGTTGGTGGCCATGGGGTTGGTGGCTGTGGGGGTGGTGGCCATTGGGTTGGTGGCTATCACCGTTGGGTTGGTGGCCATCACCGTTGGGTTGGTGGCCATCACCGTTGGGTTGGTGGCCATGGGGTTGATTGATGTCCATGGGGGTGGTGGCCGTGGGGTTGGTGGCCATCACCATTGGGTTGGTAGCCATGGGGTTGGTGGCTGTGGGGGTGGTGGCCATCACCATGGGGTTGGTGGCCATGGGGTTGGTGGCCATGGGGTTGGTGGCCATCCCCTTGGGTTGGTGGCCATCCCCTTGGGTTGGTGGCCATCACCATGGGGTTGGTGTCCATGGGGTTGATGACCATCCCATTGGGTTGGTGGCCATGGGGTTGATGTCCATGGGGTTGGTGGGCCATCCCCTTGGGTTGGTGGCCATCACCATGGGGTCGGTGGCCATGGGGTTGATGTCCATGGGTGTGGTGGCCATCACCATTGGGTTGGTGGCCATGGGGGTGGTGTCCATGGGTTGGTGGCCATCCCCTTGGATTGGTGGCCATCACCATGGGGTTGGTGGCCATGGGGTTGAAGTCCATGGGGTTGGTGGCCATCCCCGTTGGGTTGGTGACCACACGGGGGTTGGTAGCCCCCACCGTGGGCTGGGTGGCTGCGGGGGCTGGGTGCCCCCTCCCCCCGCCCTGAGCCGCTGCCCCTCCCCCCCCCCCCCCCCCCAGATGATCTTCAAGCTGACGCCGCTGGACCTGCCCCACTGGCTGATGGTGCTGAAGATCTCGGGCCCCGTCATCCTCATGGACGAGGCGCTCAAGTTCGTCGCCAGGAACTACCTGGAGGGTGAGGAGACACCCCCCGCCCCTCCCCCACCCCCACCCCCGGGGCCACCTGCCCCTCCCCCCACCTCCCCCGGGCCACCACCAGCCAGCTCCATGGTCCCACCGCCGTCTCCATGTCCCCGCCCCCCGTGGCCCCACCATCTCCTGGTCCCCACCATCTCCACATCCCCACCACCATCTCCTGGTCCCCACCATCTCCACGTCCCCACCACCGTGTCCCCATTGTCCCCCACCACCATCTCCCACCATCTCCTGGTCCCCACCATCTCCACGTCCCCACCATCTCCACGTCCCCACCACTGTGTCCCCATTGTCCCCACCACCATCTCCTGGTCCCCACCATCTCCACGTCCCCACCACCGTGTCCCCATTGTCCCCACCACCATCTCCCCACCATCTCCTGGTCACCCCCATCTCCACGTCCCCACCACCGTGTCCCCATTGTCCCCACCACCATCTCCCCACCATCTCCTGGTCCCCACCATCTCCACGTCCCCACCACCGTGTCCCCATTGTCCCCACCCCCATCTCCACGTCCTCACCACCACCCCCATCTCCCCACCATCTCCTGGTCACCCCCATCTCCACGTCCCACCACCGTGTCCCCATTGTCCCCACCACCATCTCCCCACCATCTCCAGGTGTCCCGTCCCCCCCCCGTCCCCACTGTCCCCTCCCCCGCCCCCTGGTCCCCACCAGGTCCCCGTGTCCCCCCCGCCCCTCCCCCCTCACCGCGCTCTCTCCCCCCAGCCTGAGCGCCCGCTGCCCTGGCCCGGCCCAGGTACCGTCACCGCCCCTCCCCCCCCGGGTCACCCCCGTGTCACCCCCGTGTCACCGCCCCTCCCCCCCCGGGTCACCCCCCGTGTCACCCCCGTGTCACCGCCCCCTCCCCCCGTGTCACCCCCGTGTCACCCCCGTGTCACCGCCCCTCCCCCCCCGTGTCACCCCCCCGTGTCACCCCCGTGTCACCGCCCCTCCCCCCCCATGTCACACCCCGTGTCACCGCCCCTCCCCCCCGGGTCACCCCCCGTGTCACCCCCGTGTCACCGCCCCTCCCCCCGGGTCACCCCCGTGTCACCCCCGTGTCACCGCCCCTCCCCCCCCGTGTCACACCCCGTGTCACCGCCCCTCCCCACCCGTGTCACCCCCGTGTCACCGCCCCTCCCCCCCCGTGTCACCCCCCGTGTCACCCCCGTGTCACCCCCCGTGTCACCCCCGTGTCACCGCCCCTCCCCCCCCGTGTCACCCCTGTGTCACCCCCCTCCCCCCCGTGTCACCGCCCCTCCCCCCCCGTGTCACCCCCCATGTCACCCCCCCCTCCCCCCCCGTGTCACCCCCGTGTCACCGCCCCTCCCCCCCCGGGTCACCCCCCGTGTCACCCCCGTGTCACCGCCCCTCCCCCCGTGTCACCCCCGTGTCACCCCCGTGTCACCGCCCCTCCCCCGGGTCACCCCCCGTGTCACCCCCGTGTCACCGCCCCTCCCCCCCCGTGTCACCCCCCGTGTCACCGCCCGTGTCACCGCCCCTCCCCCCCCGTGTCACCCCTGTGTCACCCCCCTCCCCCCCACTGTGTCCCCCCCCGTGTCACCGCCCTCCCCCCCCGTGTCACCCCTCGTGTCACCCCCCCCTCCCCCCCCGTCACCCTGTGTCACCCCCTGGGGTCACCCCCCCCCCCCCGTGACCCGCTGTCACCGCCCCTCCCCCCATCCCCCCTCCCCCCCCGTGTCACCCCCCTCCCCCCATTCTCCCCCCCTCCCCCCACTGTCACCCCCCGTCACCCCCCGGGGTCACCCCCCCCCATCCCCCCCATGTCACTCCCCCTCCCCCCCCGTGTCACCCCCCCCATCTCCCCCCCTCCCCCCCGTGTCACCCCCTCCCCCCCATCCGCCCCTCCCCCCCCCCGTGTCACCCCCCTCCCCCCCTTGTCACACCCCCGTCACCCCCCTCCCCCCGTCCGCCCCTCCCCCTCCCATTGTGGGTGGGGGGAGGGGGGGTGACGGGGGGTGACAAGGGGGGGTGGGGGGGAGGGGTGGGGGTGGGGTGGGGGGGGAGGGGCACATGACGTCACCTGACGCCGCCCTGTGCCCCTCCCCCCCACAGCCGACACCGAGGACCCCCGGAAGAAGCGAAAGTGACACCGGGGTCCCCTCCCCCCTCCCCCCTTCCCCCCCCTCCCCCATCCACCCCTCCCCCCTCCCCCCTCCCCCCCTCCGGAGCTTCTGGGCCCCTCCCCCCCCCCCCCCCAGCGCTATCCCCCCCTCCCCCCCTTCTATGGGGCACCCCTCCCCCCTCCTCCCCCCCCCCCCCGTGGGGCGCCCCTCCCCCCCCCCGTGGGGAACCCCTCCCCCCCCGTGGAGCGCCCCTCCCCCCCTCCATGGGGCGCTCCTTCCCCCCCCCCCCCCCCCCCCCGTGGGGCACCCCCCGGCCT
>NW_026599450.1:0-35932 GCF_023634085.1 Falco cherrug
CTTTTGTGGTGCCTTTCAGGTGCCTACCAAGGTAGTGTAAAAAACTACCAGGAGAACTCCTGTCTGGCACCTTCCCCGGTGGAGTTGTGCATGGGGTGTGTTTGGAACATTTTGTCACCGGCCGACTCCAAAATTCAGCGGTTCCCCATCTCAGCCCAGAAAGCAGGTAGAAGAACTTTTGTTGTGCCATTCAGGTGCCTACCGGAGCAATGTAAAAACTACCAGGAGAACTCCTGTCTGGCACCTTCCCCGGTGGAGTTGTGCATGGGGTGTGTTTGGAACATTTTGTCACCGGCCGACTCCAAAATTCAGCGGTTCCCCATCTCAGCCCAGAAAGCAGGTAGAACAACTTTTGTGGTGTTCTTTCAGATGCCTACCGGAGCAATGTAAAAACTACCAGGAGAACTCCTGTCTGGCACCTTCCCCGGTGGAGTTGTGCAGGGGGTGTCTTTGGAACATTTTGTCACCGGCCGACTCCAAAATTCAGCGGTTCCCCATCTCAGCCCAGAAAGCAGGTAGAACAACTTTTGTGGTGCCTTTCAGCTGCCTACCAAGGTAGTGTAAAAACTACTAAGAGAACTCCTGTCTGGCACCTTCTCCGGTGGAGTTGTGCATGGGGTGTGTTTGGAACATTTGCCACCAGCCGAGTCCAAAATTCAGCGGTTCCCCATCTCAGCCCAGAAAGCAGGTAGAACAACTTTTGTGGTGCCTTTCAGGTGCCTACCAAGGTAGTGTAAAAACTACCAGGAGAACTCCTGTCTGCCACCTTCCCCGGTGGAGTTGTGCATGGGGTGTGTTTGGAACATTTTGTCACCGGCCGAGTCCAAAATTCAGCGGTTCCCCATCTCAGCCCAGAAAGCAGGTAGAACAACTTTTGTTGTGCCATTCAGGTGCCTACCGGAGCAATGTAAAAACTACCAGGAGAACTCCTGTCTGGCACCTTCCCCGGTGGAGTTGTGCATGGGGTGTGTTTGGAACATTTTGTCACCGGCCGAGTCCAAAATTCAGCGGTTCCCCATCTCAGCCCAGAAAGCAGGTAGAACAACTTTTGTGGTGCCTTTCAGATGCCTACCGGGGTAGTGTAAAAACTACCAACAGAACTCGTTTCTGGCACCTTCCTCGGTGGAGTTGTGCATGGGGTGTGTTTGGAACATTTTGTCACCGGCCGACTCCAAAATTCAGCGGTTCCCCATCTCAGCCCAGAAAGCAGGTAGAAAAACTTTTGTGGTGCCTTTCAGCTGCCTACCGGGGTAGTGTAAAAACTACCAACAGAACTCGTTTCTGGCACCTTCCTCGGTGGAGTTGTGCATGGGGTGTGTTTGGAACATTTTGTCAGCAGCCGAGTCCAAAACTCAGCGGTTCCCCATCTCAGCCCAGAAAGCAGGTAGAACAACTTTTGTGGTGTCTTTCAGATGCCTACCGGAGCAATGTAAAAACTACCAGGAGAACTCCTGTCTGGCACTTTCCCCGGTGGAGTTGTACATGGGGTGTGTTTGGAACATTTTGTCACCGGCCGACTCCAAAATTCAGCGGTTCCCCATCTCAGCCCAGAAAGCAGGAAGAACAACTTTTGTGGTGCCTTTCAGGTGCCTACCAAGGTAGTGTAAAAACTACTAAGAGAACTCCTGTCTGGCACCTTCCCCGGTGGAGTTGTGCATGGGGTGTGTTTGGAACATTTTGTCACCGTCCGACTCCAAAATTCAGCGGTTCCCCATCTCAGCCCAGAAAGCAGGTGGAACAACTTTTGTGGTGTCTTTCAGATGCCTACCGGAGCAATGTAAAAACTACCAGGAGAACTCCTGTCTGGCACCTTCCCCGGTGGAGTTGTGCAGGGGGTGTGTTTGGAACATTTTGTCACCGGCCGACTCCAAAATTCAGCGGTTCCCCCATCTCAGCCCAGAAAGCAGGTAGAACAACTTTTGTGGTGTCTTTCAGATGCCTACCGGAGCAATGTAAAAACTACCAGGTAGAACTCCTGTCTGGCACCTTCCCCGGTGGAGTTGTGCATGGGGTGTCTTTGGAACATTTTGTCACCGGCCGACTCCAAAATTCAGCGGTTCCCCATCTCAGCCCAGAAAGCAGGTAGAACAACTTTTGTGGTGCCTTTCAGCTGCCTACCAAGGTAGTGTAAAAACTACCATGAGAACTCCTGTCTGGCACCTTCCCCGGTGGAGTTGTGCAGGGGTGTGTTTGGAAAATTTGTCACCAGCCGACTCCAAAATTCAGCGGTTCCCCATCTCAGCCCAGAAAGCAGGTAGAACAACTTTTGTGGTGCCTTTCAGCTGCCTACCAAGGTAGTGTAAAAACTACCAGGAGAACTCCTGTCTGGCACCTTCCCCGGTGGAGTTGTGCATGGGGTGTGTTTGGAACATTTTGTCACCGGCCGAGTCCAAAATTCAGCGGTTCCCCATCTCAGCCCAGAAAGCAGGTAGAAGAACTTTTGTTGTGCCATTCAGGTGCCTACCGGAGCAATGTAAAAACTACCAGGAGAACTCCTGTCTGGCACCTTCCCCGGTGGAGTTGTGCATGGGGTGTGTTTGGAACATTTTGTCACCGGCCGACTCCAAAATTCAGCGGTTCCCCATCTCAGCCCAGAAAGCAGGTAGAACAACTTTTGTGGTGTCTTTCAGATGCCTACCGGAGCAATGTAAAAACTACCAGGAGAACTCCTGTCTGGCACCTTCCCCGGTGGAGTTGTGCATGGGGTGTCTTTGGAACATTTTGTCACCGGCCGACTCCAAAATTCAGCGGTTCCCCATCTCAGCCCAGAAAGCAGGTAGAACAACTTTTGTGGTGCCTTTCAGCTGCCTACCAAGGTAGTGTAAAAACTACTAAGAGAACTCCTGTCTGGCACCTTCTCCGGTGGAGTTGTGCATGGGGTGTGTTTGGAACATTTGCCACCAGCCGACTCCAAAATTCAGCGGTTCCCCATCTCAGCCCAGAAAGCAGGTAGAACAAGTTTTGTGGTGCCTTTCAGATGCCTACCGGGGTAGTGTAAAAACTACCAACAGAACTCGTTTCTGGCACCTTCCTCGGTGGAGTTGTGCATGGGGTGTGTTTGGAACATTTTGTCAGCAGCCGAGTCCAAAACTCAGCTGTTCCCCATCTCAGCCCAGAAAGCAGGTAGAAAAACTTTTGTGGTGCCTTTCAGCTGCCTACCGGGGTAGTGTAAAAACTACCAACAGAACTCGTTTCTGGCACCTTCCTCGGTGGAGTTGTGCATGGGGTGTGTTTGGAACATTTTGTCAGCAGCCGAGTCCAAAACTCAGCGGTTCCCCATCTCAGCCCAGAAAGCAGGTAGAAAAACTTTTGTGGTGCCTTTCAGCTGCCTACCGGGGTAGTGTAAAAACTACCAACAGAACTCGTTTCTGGCACCTTTGCCGGTGGAGCTGTGCATGGGGTGTGTTTGGAACATTTTGTTACCAGCCGAGTCCAAAATTCAGCGGTTCCCCATCTCAGCCCAGAAAGCAGGTAGAACAAGTTTTGTGGTGCCTTTCAGCTGCCTACCGGGGTAGTGTAAGAACTACTAAAAGAACTCCTTTCTCGCACCATCCCCGGTGGAGTTGTGCATGGGGTGTGTTTGGAACATTCTGTCACCAGCCGAGTCCAAAATTCAGCGGTTCCCCATCTCAGCCCAGAAAGCAGGTAGAACAACTTTTGTGGTGTCTTTCAGATGCCTACCGGAGCAATGTAAAAACTACCAGGAGAACTCCTGTCTGGCACCTTCCCCGGTGGAGTTGTGCGTGGGGTGTGTTTGGAACATTTTGTCACCGGCCGACTCCAAAATTCAGCGGTTCCCCATCTCAGCCCAGAAAGCAGGAAGAACAACTTTTGTGGTGCCTTTCAGCTGCCTACCAAGGTAGTGTAAAAACTACTAAGAGAACTCCTGTCTGGCACCTTCCCCGGTGGAGTTGTGCAGGGGGTGTGTTTGGAACATTTTGTCACCGTCCGACTCCAAAATTCAGCGGTTCCCCATCTCAGCCCAGAAAGCAGGTGGAACAACTTTTGTGGTGTCTTTCAGATGCCTACCGGAGCAATGTAAAAACTACCAGGAGAACTCATGTCTGGCACCTTCCCCGGTGGAGTTGTGCATGGGGTGTGTTTGGAACATTTTGTCACCAGCCGAGTCCAAAATTCAGCGGTTCCCCATCTCAGCCCAGAAAGCAGGTAGAACAACTTTTGTGGTGCCTTTCAGGTGCCTACCAAGGTAGTGTAAAAACTACTAAGAGAACCCCTGTCTGGCACCTTCCCCGGTGGAGTTGTGCATGGGGTGTGTTTGGAACATTTTGTCACCGGCCGACTCCAAAATTCAGCGGTTCCCCATCTCAGCCCAGAAAGCAGGTAGAACAACTTTTGTGGTGTCTTTCAGATGCCTACCGGAGCAATGTAAAAACTACCAGGAGAACTCCTGTCTGGCACCTTCCCCGGTGGAGTTGTGCATGGGGTGTGTTTGGAACATTTTGTCACCGGCCGACTCCAAAATCCAGCGGTTCCCCATCTCAGCCCAGAAAGCAGGTAGAACAACTTTTGTGGTGCCTTTCAGGTGCCTACCAAGGTAGTGTAAAAACTACTAAGAGAACTCCTGTCTGGCACCTTCCCCGGTGGAGTTGTGCATGGGGTGTGTTTGGAACATTTTGTCACCGGCCGACTCCAAAATTCAGCGGTTCCCCATCTCAGCCCAGAAAGCAGGTAGAACAACTTTTGTGGTGTCTTTCAGATGCCTACCGGAGCAATGTAAAAACTACCAGGAGAACTCCTGTCTGGCACCTTCCCCGGTGGAGTTGTGCATGGGGTGTGTTTGGAACATTTTGTCACCGGCCGACTCCAAAATTCAGCGGTTCCCCATCTCAGCCCAGAAAGCAGGTAGAACAACTTTTGTGGTGTCTTTCAGATGCCTACCGGAGCAATGTAAAAACTACTAAGAGAACTCCTGTCTGGCACCTTTCCCGGTGGAGTTGTGCATGGGGTGTGTTTGGAACATTTTGTCACCAGCCGAGTCCAAAATTCACCGGTTCCCCATCTCAGCCCAGAAAGCAGGTAGAACAACTTTTGTTGTGCCTTTCAGGTGCCTACCGGAGCAATGTAAAAACTACCAGGAGAACTCCTGTCTGGCACCTTCCCCGGTGGAGTTGTGCATGGGGTGTGTTTGGAACATTTTGTCACCGGCCGACTCCAAAATTCAGCAGTTCCCCATCTCAGCCCAGAAAGCAGGTAGAACAACTTTTGTGGTGCCTTTCAGCTGCCTACCAAGGTAGTGTAAAAACTACCAGGAGAACTCCTGTCTGGCACCTTCTCCGGTGGTGTTGTGCATGGGGTGTGTTTGGAACATTTGCCACCAGCCGACTCCAAAATTCAGCGGTTCCCCATCTCAGCCCAGAAAGCAGGTGGAACAACTTTTGTGGTGTCTTTCAGATGCCTACCGGAGCAATGTAAAAACTACCAGGAGAACTCCTGTCTGGCACCTTCCCCGGTGGAGTTGTGCATGGGGTGTGTTTGGAACATTTTGTCACCGGCCGACTCCAAAATTCAGCGGTTCCCCATCTCAGCCCAGAAAGCAGGTAGAACAACTTTTGTGGTGTCTTTCAGATGCCTACCGGAGCAATGTAAAAACTACCAGGAGAACTCCTGTCTGGCACCTTCCCCGGTGGAGTTGTGCATGGGGTGTGTTTGGAACATTTTGTCACCGGCCGACTCCAAAATTCAGCGGTTCCCCATCTCAGCCCAGAAAGCAGGTAGAACAACTTTTGTGGTGCCTTTCAGGTGCCTACCAAGGTAGTGTAAAAACTACTAAGAGAACTCCTGTCTGGCACCTTCCCCGGTGGAGTTGTGCATGGGGTGTGTTTGGAACATTTTGTCACCGGCCGAGTCCAAAATTCAGCGGTTCCCCATCTCAGCCCAGAAAGCAGGTAGAACAACTTTTGTGGTGCCATTCAGGTGCCTACCAAGGTAGTGTAAAAACTACCAGGAGAACTCCTGTCTGGCACCTTCCCCGGTGGAGTTGTGCATGGGGTGTGTTTGGAACATTTTGTCACCGGCCGACTCCAAAATTCAGCGGTTCCTCATCTCAGCCCAGAAAGCAGGTAGAACAACTTTTGTGGTGTCTTTCAGATGCCTACCGGAGCAATGTAAAAACTACCAGGAGAACTCCTGTCTGGCACCTTCCCCGGTGGAGTTGTGCATGGGGTGTGTTTGGAACATTTTGTCACCGGCCGACTCCAAAATTCAGCGGTTCCCCATCTCAGCCCAGAAAGCAGGTGGAACAACTTTTGTGGTGTCTTTCAGATGCCTACCGGAGCAATGTAAAAACTGTAAAAACTACCAGGAGAACTCCTGTCTGGCACCTTCCCCGGTGGAGTTGTGCATGGGGTGTGTTTGGAACATTTTGTCACCAGCCGAGTCCAAAATTCAGCGGTTCCCCATCTCAGCCCAGAAAGCAGGTAGAACAACTTTTGTGGTGTCTTTCAGATGCCTACCGGAGCAATGTAAAAACTGTAAAAACTACCAGGAGAACTCCTGTCTGGCACCTTCCCCGGTGGAGTTGTGCATGGGGTGTGTTTGGAACATTTTGTCACCAGCCGACTCCAAAATTCAGCGGTTCCCCATCTCAGCCCAGAAAGCAGGTAGAACAACTTTTGTGGTGTCTTTCAGATGCCTACCAAGGTAGTGTAAAAACTATTAAGAGAACTCCTGTCTGGCATCTTCCCCGGTGGAGTTGTGCATGGGGTGTGTTTGGAACATTTTGTCACCGGCCGACTCCAAAATTCAGCGGTTCCCCATCTCAGCCCAGAAAGCAGGTAGAACAACTTTTGTGGTGCCTTTCAGGTGCCTACCAAGGTAGTGTAAAAACTACCAGGAGAACTCCTGTCTGGCACCTTCCCCGGTGGAGTTGTGCATGGGGTGTCTTTGGAACATTTTGTCACCGGCCGACTCCAAAATTCAGCGGTTCCCCATCTCAGCCCAGAAAGCAGGTAGAACAACTTTTGTGCTGCCTTTCAGCTGCCTACCAAGGTAGTGTAAAAACTACTAAGAGAACTCCTGTCTGGCACCTTCCCCGGTGGAGTTGTGCATGGGGTGTGTTTGGAACATTTTGTCACCAGCCGAGTCCAAAATTCAGCGGTTCCCCATCTCAGCCCAGAAAGCAGGTAGAACAACTTTTGTGGTGTCTTTCAGATGCCTACCGGAGCAATGTAAAAACTACCAGGAGAACTCCTGTCTGGCACCTTCCCCGGTGGAGTTGTGCATGGGGTGTGTTTGGAACATTTTGTCACCGGCCGACTCCAAACTTCAGCGGTTCCCCATCTCAGCCCAGAAAGCAGGTGGAACAACTTTTGTGGTGTCTTTCAGATGCCTACCGGAGCAATGTAAAAACTGTAAAAACTACCAGGAGAACTCCTGTCTGGCACCTTCCCCGGTGGAGTTGTGCATGGGGTGTGTTTGGAACATTTTGTCACCGGCCGAGTCCAAAATTCAGCGGTTCCCCATCTCAGCCCAGAAAGCAGGTAGAACAACTTTTGTGGTGTCTTTCAGATGCCTACCGGAGCAATGTAAAAACTACCAGGAGAACTCCTGTCTGGCACCTTCCCCGGTGGAGTTGTGCATGGGGTGTGTTTGGAACATTTTGTCACCAGCCGACTCCAAAATTCAGCGGTTCCCCATCTCAGCCCAGAAAGCAGGTAGAACAACTTTTGTGGTGTCTTTCAGATGCCTACCAAGGTAGTGTAAAAACTATTAAGAGAACTCCTGTCTGGCACCTTCCCCGGTGGAGTTGTGCATGGGGTGTGTTTGGAACATTTTGTCACCGGCCGACTCCAAAATTCAGCGGTTCCCCATCTCAGCCCAGAAAGCAGGTAGAACAACTTTTGTGGTGTCTTTCAGATGCCTACCGGAGCAATGTAAAAACTACCAGGAGAACTCCTGTCTGGCACCTTCCCCGGTGGAGTTGTGCATGGGGTGTGTTTGGAACATTTTGTCACCGGCCGACTCCAAAATTCAGCGGTTCCCCATCTCAGCCCAGAAAGCAGGTAGAACAACTTTTGTGGTGCCTTTCAGGTGCCTACCAAGGTAGTGTAAAAACTACTAAGAGAACTCCTGTCTGGCACCTTCCCCGGTGGAGTTGTGCATGGGGTGTGTTTGGAACATTTTGTCACCGGCCGAGTCCAAAATTCAGCGGTTCCCCATCTCAGCCCAGAAAGCAGGTAGAACAACTTTTGTGGTGCCTTTCAGCTGCCTACCAAGGTAGTGTAAAAACTACCAGGAGAACTCCTGTCTGGCACCTTCCCCGGTGGAGTTGTGCATGGGGTGTGTTTGGAACATTTTGTCACCGGCCGACTCCAAAATTCAGCGGTTCCTCATCTCAGCCCAGAAAGCAGGTAGAACAACTTTTGTGGTGTCTTTCAGATGCCTACCGGAGCAATGTAAAAACTACCAGGAGAACTCCTGTCTGGCACCTTCCCCGGTGGAGTTGTGCATGGGGTGTGTTTGGAACATTTTGTCACCGGCCGACTCCAAAATTCAGCGGTTCCCCATCTCAGCCCAGAAAGCAGGTGGAACAACTTTTGTGGTGTCTTTCAGATGCCTACCGGAGCAATGTAAAAACTGTAAAAACTACCAGGAGAACTCCTGTCTGGCACCTTCCCCGGTGGAGTTGTGCATGGGGTGTGTTTGGAACATTTTGTCACCAGCCGAGTCCAAAATTCAGCGGTTCCCCATCTCAGCCCAGAAAGCAGGTAGAACAACTTTTGTGGTGCCTTTCAGATGCCTACCGGAGCAATGTAAAAACTACCAGGAGAACTCCTGTCTGGCACCTTCCCCGGTGGAGTTGTGCATGGGGTGTGTTTGGAACATTTTGTCACCAGCCGACTCCAAAATTCAGCGGTTCCCCATCTCAGCCCAGAAAGCAGGTAGAACAACTTTTGTGGTGTCTTTCAGATGCCTACCAAGGTAGTGTAAAAACTATTAAGAGAACTCCTGTCTGGCACCTTCCCCGGTGGAGTTGTGCATGGGGTGTGTTTGGAACATTTTGTCACCGGCCGACTCCAAAATTCAGCGGTTCCCCATCTCAGCCCAGAAAGCAGGTAGAACAACTTTTGTGGTGTCTTTCAGATGCCTACCGGAGCAATGTAAAAACTACTAAGAGAACTCCTGTCTGGCACCTTTCCCGGTGGAGTTGTGCATGGGGTGTGTTTGGAACATTTTGTCACCAGCCGAGCCCAAAATTCAGCGGTTCCCCATCTCAGCCCAGAAAGCAGGTAGAACAACTTTTGTTGTGCCTTTCAGGTGCCTACCGGAGCAATGTAAAAACTACCAGGAGAACTCCTGTCTGGCACCTTCCCCGGTGGAGTTGTGCATGGGGTGTGTTTGGAACATTTTGTCACCGGCCGACTCCAAAATTCAGCGGTTCCCCATCTCAGCCCAGAAAGCAGGTAGAACAACTTTTGTGGTGCCTTTCAGCTGCCTACCAAGGTAGTGTAAAAACTACCAGGAGAACTCCTGTCTGGCACCTTCTCCGGTGGAGTTGTGCATGCGGTGTGTTTGGAACATTTTGTCACCGGCCGACTCCAAAATTCAGCGGTTCCCCATCTCAGCCCAGAAAGCAGGTGGAACAACTTTTGTGGTGTCTTTCAGATGCCTACCGGAGCAATGTAAAAACTACCAGGAGAACTCCTGTCTGGCACCTTCCCCGGTGGAGTTGTGCATGGGGTGTCTTTGGAACATTTTGTCACCGGCCGACTCCAAAATTCAGCGGTTCCCCATCTCAGCCCAGAAAGCAGGTAGAACAACTTTTGTGGTGTCTTTCAGATGCCTACCGGAGCAATGTAAAAACTACCAGGAGAACTCCTGTCTGGCACCTTCCCCGGTGGAGTTGTGCATGGGGTGTGTTTGGAACATTTTGTCACCGGCCGACTCCAAAATTCAGCGGTTCCCCATCTCAGCCCAGAAAGCAGGTAGAACAACTTTTGTGGTGCCTTTCAGGTGCCTACCAAGGTAGTGTAAAAACTACTAAGAGAACTCCTGTCTGGCACCTTCCCCGGTGGAGTTGTGCATGGGGTGTGTTTGGAACATTTTGTCACCGGCCGACTCCAAAATTCAGCGGTTCCCCATCTCAGCCCAGAAAGCAGGTAGAACAACTTTTGTGGTGCCTTTCAGCTGCCTACCAAGGTAGTGTAAAAACTACCAGGAGAACTCCTGTCTGGCACCTTCCCCGGTGGAGTTGTGCATGGGGTGTGTTTGGAACATTTTGTCACCGGCCGACTCCAAAATTCAGCGGTTCCTCATCTCAGCCCAGAAAGCAGGTAGAACAACTTTTGTGGTGTCTTTCAGATGCCTACCGGAGCAATGTAAAAACTACCAGGAGAACTCCTGTCTGGCACCTTCCCCGGTGGAGTTGTGCATGGGGTGTGTTTGGAACATTTTGTCACCGGCCGACTCCAAAATTCAGCGGTTCCCCATCTCAGCCCAGAAAGCAGGTGGAACAACTTTTGTGGTGTCTTTCAGATGCCTACCGGAGCAATGTAAAAACTGTAAAAACTACCAGGAGAACTCCTGTCTGGCACCTTCCCCGGTGGAGTTGTGCATGGGGTGTCTTTGGAACATTTTGTCACCAGCCGAGTCCAAAATTCAGCGGTTCCCCATCTCAGCCCAGAAAGCAGGTAGAACAACTTTTGTGGTGTCTTTCAGATGCCTACCGGAGCAATGTAAAAACTACCAGGAGAACTCCTGTCTGGCACCTTCCCCGGTGGAGTTGTGCATGGGGTGTGTTTGGAACATTTTGTCACCAGCCGACTCCAAAATTCAGCGGTTCCCCATCTCAGCCCAGAAAGCAGGTAGAACAACTTTTGTGGTGTCTTTCAGATGCCTACCAAGGTAGTGTAAAAACTATTAAGAGAACTCCTGTCTGGCACCTTCCCCGGTGGAGTTGTGCATGGGGTGTGTTTGGAACATTTTGTCACCGGCCGACTCCAAAATTCAGCGGTTCCCCATCTCAGCCCAGAAAGCAGGTAGAACAACTTTTGTGGTGCCTTTCAGCTGCCTACCAAGGTAGTGTAAAAACTACCAGGAGAACTCCTGTCTGGCACCTTCCCCGGTGGAGTTGTGCATGGGGTGTGTTTGGAACATTTTGTCACCGGCCGACTCCAAAATTCAGCGGTTCCCCATCTCAGCCCAGAAAGCAGGTAGAACAACTTTTGTGGTGTCTTTCAGATGCCTACCGGAGCAATGTAAAAACTACCAGGAGAACTCCTGTCTGGCACCTTCCCCGGTGGAGTTGTGCATGGGGTGTCTTTGGAACATTTTGTCACCGGCCGACTCCAAAATTCAGCGGTTCCCCATCTCAGCCCAGAAAGCAGGTAGAACAACTTTTGTGCTGCCTTTCAGCTGCCTACCAAGGTAGTGTAAAAACTACTAAGAGAACTCCTGTCTGGCACCTTCCCCGGTGGAGTTGTGCATGGGGTGTGTTTGGAACATTTTGTCACCAGCCGAGTCCAAAATTCAGCGGTTCCCCATCTCAGCCCAGAAAGCAGGTAGAACAACTTTTGTGGTGTCTTTCAGATGCCTACCGGAGCAATGTAAAAACTACCAGGAGAACTCCTGTCTGGCACCTTCCCCGGTGGAGTTGTGCATGGGGTGTCTTTGGAACATTTTGTCACCGGCCGACTCCAAAATTCAGCGGTTCCCCATCTCAGCCCAGAAAGCAGGTGGAACAACTTTTGTGGTGTCTTTCAGATGCCTACCGGAGCAATGTAAAAACTGTAAAAACTACCAGGAGAACTCCTGTCTGGCACCTTCCCCGGTGGAGTTGTGCATGGGGTGTGTTTGGAACATTTTGTCACCAGCCGAGTCCAAAATTCAGCGGTTCCCCATCTCAGCCCAGAAAGCAGGTAGAACAACTTTTGTGGTGTCTTTCAGATGCCTACCGGAGCAATGTAAAAACTACCAGGAGAACTCCTGTCTGGCACCTTCCCCGGTGGAGTTGTGCATGGGGTGTGTTTGGAACATTTTGTCACCAGCCGACTCCAAAATTCAGCGGTTCCCCATCTCAGCCCAGAAAGCAGGTAGAACAACTTTTGTGGTGTCTTTCAGATGCCTACCAAGGTAGTGTAAAAACTATTAAGAGAACTCCTGTCTGGCACCTTCCCCGGTGGAGTTGTGCATGGGGTGTGTTTGGAACATTTTGTCACCGGCCGACTCCAAAATTCAGCGGTTCCCCATCTCAGCCCAGAAAGCAGGTAGAACAACTTTTGTGGTGCCTTTCAGCTGCCTACCAAGGTAGTGTAAAAACTACCAGGAGAACTCCTGTCTGGCACCTTCCCCGGTGGAGTTGTGCATGGGGTGTGTTTGGAACATTTTGTCACCGGCCGACTCCAAAATTCAGCGGTTCCCCATCTCAGCCCAGAAAGCAGGTAGAACAACTTTTGTGGTGTCTTTCAGATGCCTACCGGAGCAATGTAAAAACTACCAGGAGAACTCCTGTCTGGCACCTTCCCCGGTGGAGTTGTGCATGGGGTGTCTTTGGAACATTTTGTCACCGGCCGACTCCAAAATTCAGCGGTTCCCCATCTCAGCCCAGAAAGCAGGTAGAACAACTTTTGTGGTGCCTTTCAGCTGCCTACCAAGGTAGTGTAAAAACTACTAAGAGAACTCCTGTCTGGCACCTTCCCCGGTGGAGTTGTGCATGGGGTGTGTTTGGAACATTTTGTCACCAGCCGAGTCCAAAATTCAGCGGTTCCCCATCTCAGCCCAGAAAGCAGGTAGAACAACTTTTGTGGTGTCTTTCAGATGCCTACCGGAGCAATGTAAAAACTACCAGGAGAACTCCTGTCTGGCACCTTCCCCGGTGGAGTTGTGCAGGGGGTGTCTTTGGAACATTTTGTCACCGGCCGACTCCAAAATTCAGCGGTTCCCCATCTCAGCCCAGAAAGCAGGTAGAACAACTTTTGTGGTGCCTTTCAGCTGCCTACCAAGGTAGTGTAAAAACTACCATGAGAACTCCTGACTGGCACCTTCCCCGGTGGAGTTGTGCAGGGGGTGTGTTTGGAAAATTTGTCACCAGCCGACTCCAAAATTCAGCGGTTCCCCATCTCAGCCCAGAAAGCAGGTGGAACAACTTTTGTGGTGCCTTTCAGGTGCCTACCAAGGTAGTGTAAAAACTACCAGGAGAACTCCTGTCTGGCACCTTCCCCGGTGGAGTTGTGCATGGGGTGTGTTTGGAACATTTTGTCACCGGCCGACTCCAAAATTCAGCGGTTCCCCATCTCAGCCCAGAAAGCAGGTAGAACAACTTTTGTGGTGTCTTTCAGATGCCTACCGGAGCAATGTAAAAACTACCAGGAGAACTCCTGTCTGGCACCTTCCCCGGTGGAGTTGTGCATGGGGTGTCTTTGGAACATTTTGTCACCGGCCGACTCCAAAATTCAGCGGTTCCCCATCTCAGCCCAGAAAGCAGGTAGAACAACTTTTGTGGTGCCTTTCAGGTGCCTACCAAGGTAGTGTAAAAACTACTAAGAGAACTCCTGTCTGGCACCTTCCCCGGTGGAGTTGTGCATGGGGTGTGTTTGGAACATTTTGTCACCAGCCGAGTCCAAAATTCAGCGGTTCCCCATCTCAGCCCAGAAAGCAGGTAGAACAACTTTTGTGGTGTCTTTCAGATGCCTACCGGAGCAATGTAAAAACTACCAGGAGAACTCCTGTCTGGCACCTTCCCCGGTGGAGTTGTGCAGGGGGTGTCTTTGGAACATTTTGTCACCGGCCGACTCCAAAATTCAGCGGTTCCCCATCTCAGCCCAGAAAGCAGGTAGAACAACTTTTGTGGTGCCTTTCAGCTGCCTACCAAGGTAGTGTAAAAACTACCATGAGAACTCCTGACTGGCACCTTCCCCGGTGGAGTTGTGCAGGGGGTGTGTTTGGAAAATTTGTCACCAGCCGACTCCAAAATTCAACGGTTCCCCATCTCAGCCCAGAAAGCAGGTGGAACAACTTTTGTGGTGCCTTTCAGGTGCCTACCAAGGTAGTGTAAAAACTACCAGGAGAACTCCTGTCTGGCACCTTCCCCGGTGGAGTTGTGCATGGGGTGTGTTTGGAACATTTTGTCACCGGCCGAGTCCAAAATTCAGCGGTTCCCCATCTCAGCCCAGAAAGCAGGTAGAAGAACTTTTGTTGCGCCATTCAGGTGCCTACCGGAGCAATGTAAAAACTACCAGGAGAACTCCTGTCTGGCACCTTCCCCGGTGGAGTTGTGCATGGGGTGTGTTTGGAACATTTTGTCACCGGCCGAGTCCAAAATTCAGCGGTTCCCCATCTCAGCCCAGAAAGCAGGTAGAACAACTTTTGTGGTGTCTTTCAGATGCCTACCGGAGCAATGTAAAAACTACCAGGAGAACTCCTGTCTGGCACCTTCCCCGGTGGAGTTGTGCATGGGGTGTGTTTGGAACATTTTGTCACCGGCCGACTCCAAAATTCAGCGGTTCCCCATCTCAGCCCAGAAAGCAGGTAGAAGAACTTTTGTTGTGCCATTCAGGTGCCTACCGGAGCAATGTAAAAACTACCAGGAGAACTCCTGTCTGGCACCTTCCCCGGTGGAGTTGTGCATGGGGTGTGTTTGGAACATTTTGTCACCGGCCGACTCCAAAATTCAGCGGTTCCCCATCTCAGCCCAGAAAGCAGGTAGAACAACTTTTGTGGTGTCTTTCAGATGCCTACCGGAGCAATGTAAAAACTACCAGGAGAACTCCTGTCTGGCACCTTCCCCGGTGGAGTTGTGCATGGGGTGTGTTTGGAACATTTTGTCACCGGCCGACTCCAAAATTCAGCGGTTCCCCATCTCAGCCCAGAAAGCAGGTGGAACAACTTTTGTGGTGTCTTTCAGATGCCTACCGGAGCAATGTAAAAACTGTAAAAACTACCAGGAGAACTCCTGTCTGGCACCTTCCCCGGTGGAGTTGTGCATGGGGTGTGTTTGGAACATTTTGTCACCAGCCGAGTCCAAAATTCAGCGGTTCCCCATCTCAGCCCAGAAAGCAGGTAGAACAACTTTTGTGGTGTCTTTCAGATGCCTACCGGAGCAATGTAAAAACTACCAGGAGAACTCCTGTCTGGCACCTTCCCCGGTGGAGTTGTGCATGGGGTGTGTTTGGAACATTTTGTCACCAGCCGACTCCAAAATTCAGCGGTTCCCCATCTCAGCCCAGAAAGCAGGTAGAACAACTTTTGTGGTGTCTTTCAGATGCCTGCCAAGGTAGTGTAAAAACTATTAAGAGAACTCCTGTCTGGCACCTTCCCCGGTGGAGTTGTGCATGGGGTGTGTTTGGAACATTTTGTCACCGGCCGACTCCAAAATTCAGCGGTTCCCCATCTCAGCCCAGAAAGCAGGTAGAACAACTTTTGTGGTGCCTTTCAGCTGCCTACCAAGGTAGTGTAAAAACTACCAGGAGAACTCCTGTCTGGCACCTTCCCCGGTGGAGTTGTGCATGGGGTGTGTTTGGAACATTTTGTCACCGGCCGACTCCAAAATTCAGCGGTTCCCCATCTCAGCCCAGAAAGCAGGTAGAACAACTTTTGTGGTGTCTTTCAGATGCCTACCGGAGCAATGTAAAAACTACCAGGAGAACTCCTGTCTGGCACCTTCCCCGGTGGAGTTGTGCATGGGGTGTCTTTGGAACATTTTGTCACCGGCCGACTCCAAAATTCAGCGGTTCCCCATCTCAGCCCAGAAAGCAGGTAGAACAACTTTTGTGCTGCCTTTCAGCTGCCTACCAAGGTAGTGTAAAAACTACTAAGAGAACTCCTGTCTGGCACCTTCCCCGGTGGAGTTGTGCATGGGGTGTGTTTGGAACATTTTGTCACCAGCCGACTCCAAAATTCAGCGGTTCCCCATCTCAGCCCAGAAAGCAGGTAGAACAACTTTTGTGGTGTCTTTCAGATGCCTACCGGAGCAATGTAAAAACTACCAGGAGAACTCCTGTCTGGCACCTTCCCCGGTGGAGTTGTGCAGGGGGTGTCTTTGGAACATTTTGTCACCGGCCGACTCCAAAATTCAGCGGTTCCCCATCTCAGCCCAGAAAGCAGGTAGAACAACTTTTGTGGTGCCTTTCAGCTGCCTACCAAGGTAGTGTAAAAACTACCATGAGAACTCCTGACTGGCACCTTCCCCGGTGGAGTTGTGCAGGGGGTGTGTTTGGAAAATTTGTCACCAGCCGACTCCAAAATTCAGCGGTTCCCCATCTCAGCCCAGAAAGCAGGTGGAACAACTTTTGTGGTGCCTTTCAGGTGCCTACCAAGGTAGTGTAAAAACTACCAGGAGAACTCCTGTCTGGCACCTTCCCCGGTGGAGTTGTGCATGGGGTGTGTTTGGAACATTTTGTCACCGGCCGAGTCCAAAATTCAGCGGTTCCCCATCTCAGCCCAGAAAGCAGGTAGAAGAACTTTTGTTGTGCCATTCAGGTGCCTACCGGAGCAATGTAAAAACTACCAGGAGAACTCCTGTCTGGCACCTTCCCCGGTGGAGTTGTGCATGGGGTGTGTTTGGAACATTTTGTCACCGGCCGAGTCCAAAATTCAGCGGTTCCCCATCTCAGCCCAGAAAGCAGGTAGAACAACTTTTGTGGTGTCTTTCAGATGCCTACCGGAGCAATGTAAAAACTACCAGGAGAACTCCTGTCTGGCACCTTCCCCGGTGGAGTTGTGCATGGGGTGTCTTTGGAACATTTTGTCACCGGCCGACTCCAAAATTCAGCGGTTCCCCATCTCAGCCCAGAAAGCAGGTAGAAGAACTTTTGTTGTGCCATTCAGGTGCCTACCGGAGCAATGTAAAAACTACCAGGAGAACTCCTGTCTGGCACCTTCCCCGGTGGAGTTGTGCATGGGGTGTGTTTGGAACATTTTGTCACCGGCCGACTCCAAAATTCAGCGGTTCCCCATCTCAGCCCAGAAAGCAGGTGGAACAACTTTTGTGGTGTCTTTCAGATGCCTACCGGAGCAATGTAAAAACTGTAAAAACTACCAGGAGAACTCCTGTCTGGCACCTTCCCCGGTGGAGTTGTGCATGGGGTGTGTTTGGAACATTTTGTCACCAGCCGAGTCCAAAATTCAGCGGTTCCCCATCTCAGCCCAGAAAGCAGGTAGAACAACTTTTGTGGTGTCTTTCAGATGCCTACCGGAGCAATGTAAAAACTACCAGGAGAACTCCTGTCTGGCACCTTCCCCGGTGGAGTTGTGCATGGGGTGTGTTTGGAACATTTTGTCACCAGCCGACTCCAAAATTCAGCGGTTCCCCATCTCAGCCCAGAAAGCAGGTAGAACAACTTTTGTGGTGTCTTTCAGATGCCTACCAAGGTAGTGTAAAAACTATTAAGAGAACTCCTGTCTGGCACCTTCCCCGGTGGAGTTGTGCATGGGGTGTGTTTGGAACATTTTGTCACCGGCCGACTCCAAAATTCAGCGGTTCCCCATCTCAGCCCAGAAAGCAGGTAGAACAACTTTTGTGGTGCCTTTCAGCTGCCTACCAAGGTAGTGTAAAAACTACCAGGAGAACTCCTGTCTGGCACCTTCCCCGGTGGAGTTGTGCATGGGGTGTGTTTGGAACATTTTGTCACCGGCCGACTCCAAAATTCAGCGGTTCCCCATCTCGGCCCAGAAAGCAGGTAGAACAACTTTTGTGGTGTCTTTCAGATGCCTACCGGAGCAATGTAAAAACTACCAGGAGAACTCCTGTCTGGCACCTTCCCCGGTGGAGTTGTGCATGGGGTGTCTTTGGAACATTTTGTCACCGGCCGACTCCAAAATTCAGCGGTTCCCCATCTCAGCCCAGAAAGCAGGTAGAACAACTTTTGTGGTGCCTTTCAGGTGCCTACCAAGGTAGTGTAAAAACTACTAAGAGAACTCCTGTCTGGCACCTTCCCCGGTGGAGTTGTGCATGGGGTGTGTTTGGAACATTTTGTCACCAGCCGAGTCCAAAATTCAGCGGTTCCCCATCTCAGCCCAGAAAGCAGGTAGAACAACTTTTGTGGTGTCTTTCAGATGCCTACCGGAGCAATGTAAAAACTACCAGGAGAACTCCTGTCTGGCACCTTCCCCGGTGGAGTTGTGCAGGGGGTGTCTTTGGAACATTTTGTCACCGGCCGACTCCAAAATTCAGCGGTTCCCCATCTCAGCCCAGAAAGCAGGTAGAACAACTTTTGTGGTGCCTTTCAGCTGCCTACCAAGGTAGTGTAAAAACTACCATGAGAACTCCTGACTGGCACCTTCCCCGGTGGAGTTGTGCAGGGGGTGTGTTTGGAAAATTTGTCACCAGCCGACTCCAAAATTCAGCGGTTCCCCATCTCAGCCCAGAAAGCAGGTGGAACAACTTTTGTGGTGCCTTTCAGGTGCCTACCAAGGTACTGTAAAAACTACCAGGAGAACTCCTGTCTGGCACCTTCCCCGGTGGAGTTGTGCATGGGGTGTGTTTGGAACATTTTGTCACCGGCCGAGTCCAAAATTCAGCGGTTCCCCATCTCAGCCCAGAAAGCAGGTAGAAGAACTTTTGTTGTGCCATTCAGGTGCCTACCGGAGCAATGTAAAAACTACCAGGAGAACTCCTGTCTGGCACCTTCCCCGGTGGAGTTGTGCATGGGGTGTGTTTGGAACATTTTGTCACCGGCCGAGTCCAAAATTCAGCGGTTCCCCATCTCAGCCCAGAAAGCAGGTAGAACAACTTTTGTGGTGTCTTTCAGATGCCTACCGGAGCAATGTAAAAACTACCAGGAGAACTCCTGTCTGGCACCTTCCCCGGTGGAGTTGTGCATGGGGTGTCTTTGGAACATTTTGTCACCGGCCGACTCCAAAATTCAGCGGTTCCCCATCTCAGCCCAGAAAGCAGGTAGAAGAACTTTTGTTGTGCCATTCAGGTGCCTACCGGAGCAATGTAAAAACTACCAGGAGAACTCCTGTCTGGCACCTTCCCCGGTGGAGTTGTGCATGGGGTGTGTTTGGAACATTTTGTCACCGGCCGACTCCAAAATTCAGCGGTTCCCCATCTCAGCCCAGAAAGCAGGTAGAACAACTTTTGTGGTGTCTTTCAGATGCCTACCGGAGCAATGTAAAAACTACCAGGAGAACTCCTGTCTGGCACCTTCCCCGGTGGAGTTGTGCATGGGGTGTGTTTGGAACATTTTGTCACCGGCCGACTCCAAAATTCAGCGGTTCCCCATCTCAGCCCAGAAAGCAGGTGGAACAACTTTTGTGGTGTCTTTCAGATGCCTACCGGAGCAATGTAAAAACTGTAAAAACTACCAGGAGAACTCCTGTCTGGCACCTTCCCCGGTGGAGTTGTGCATGGGGTGTGTTTGGAACATTTTGTCACCAGCCGAGTCCAAAATTCAGCGGTTCCCCATCTCAGCCCAGAAAGCAGGTAGAACAACTTTTGTGGTGTCTTTCAGATGCCTACCGGAGCAATGTAAAAACTACCAGGAGAACTCCTGTCTGGCACCTTCCCCGGTGGAGTTGTGCATGGGGTGTGTTTGGAACATTTTGTCACCAGCCGACTCCAAAATTCAGCGATTCCCCATCTCAGCCCAGAAAGCAGGTAGAACAACTTTTGTGGTGTCTTTCAGATGCCTACCAAGGTAGTGTAAAAACTATTAAGAGAACTCCTGTCTGGCACCTTCCCCGGTGGAGTTGTGCATGGGGTGTGTTTGGAACATTTTGTCACCGGCCGACTCCAAAATTCAGCGGTTCCCCATCTCAGCCCAGAAAGCAGGTAGAACAACTTTTGTGGTGTCTTTCAGATGCCTACCGGAGCAATGTAAAAACTACCAGGAGAACTCCTGTCTGGCACCTTCCCCGGTGGAGTTGTGCAGGGGGTGTCTTTGGAACATTTTGTCACCGGCCGACTCCAAAATTCAGCGGTTCCCCATCTCAGCCCAGAAAGCAGGTAGAACAACTTTTGTGGTGCCTTTCAGCTGCCTACCAAGGTAGTGTAAAAACTACCATGAGAACTCCTGACTGGCACCTTCCCCGGTGGAGTTGTGCAGGGGGTGTGTTTGGAAAATTTGTCACCAGCCGACTCCAAAATTCAGCGGTTCCCCATCTCAGCCCAGAAAGCAGGTGGAACAACTTTTGTGGTGCCTTTCAGGTGCCTACCAAGGTAGTGTAAAAACTACCAGGAGAACTCCTGTCTGGCACCTTCCCCGGTGGAGTTGTGCATGGGGTGTGTTTGGAACATTTTGTCACCGGCCGACTCCAAAATTCAGCGGTTCCCCATCTCAGCCCAGAAAGCAGGTAGAAGAACTTTTGTTGTGCCATTCAGGTGCCTACCGGAGCAATGTAAAAACTACCAGGAGAACTCCTGTCTGGCACCTTCCCCGGTGGAGTTGTGCATGGGGTGTGTTTGGAACATTTTGTCACCGGCCGACTCCAAAATTCAGCGGTTCCCCATCTCAGCCCAGAAAGCAGGTAGAACAACTTTTGTGGTGTCTTTCAGATGCCTACCGGAGCAATGTAAAAACTACCAGGAGAACTCCTGTCTGGCACCTTCCCCGGTGGAGTTGTGCATGGGGTGTCTTTGGAACATTTTGTCACCGGCCGACTCCAAAATTCAGCGGTTCCCCATCTCAGCCCAGAAAGCAGGTAGAAGAACTTTTGTTGTGCCATTCAGGTGCCTACCGGAGCAATGTAAAAACTACCAGGAGAACTCCTGTCTGGCACCTTCCCCGGTGGAGTTGTGCATGGGGTGTGTTTGGAACATTTTGTCACCGGCCGACTCCAAAATTCAGCGGTTCCCCATCTCAGCCCAGAAAGCAGGTAGAACAACTTTTGTGGTGTCTTTCAGATGCCTACCGGAGCAATGTAAAAACTACCAGGAGAACTCCTGTCTGGCACCTTCCCCGGTGGAGTTGTGCATGGGGTGTGTTTGGAACATTTTGTCACCGGCCGACTCCAAAATTCAGCGGTTCCCCATCTCAGCCCAGAAAGCAGGTGGAACAACTTTTGTGGTGTCTTTCAGATGCCTACCGGAGCAATGTAAAAACTGTAAAAACTACCAGGAGAACTCCTGTCTGGCACCTTCCCCGGTGGAGTTGTGCATGGGGTGTGTTTGGAACATTTTGTCACCAGCCGAGTCCAAAATTCAGCGGTTCCCCATCTCAGCCCAGAAAGCAGGTAGAACAACTTTTGTGGTGTCTTTCAGATGCCTACCGGAGCAATGTAAAAACTACCAGGAGAACTCCTGTCTGGCACCTTCCCCGGTGGAGTTGTGCATGGGGTGTGTTTGGAACATTTTGTCACCAGCCGACTCCAAAATTCAGCGGTTCCCCATCTCAGCCCAGAAAGCAGGTAGAACAACTTTTGTGGTGTCTTTCAGATGCCTACCAAGGTAGTGTAAAAACTATTAAGAGAACTCCTGTCTGGCACCTTCCCCGGTGGAGTTGTGCAGGGGGTGTGTTTGGAACATTTTGTCACCGGCCGACTCCAAAATTCAGCGGTTCCCCATCTCAGCCCAGAAAGCAGGTAGAACAACTTTTGTGGTGCCTTTCAGCTGCCTACCAAGGTAGTGTAAAAACTACCAGGAGAACTCCTGTCTGGCACCTTCTCCGGTGGAGTTGTGCATGGGGTGTGTTTGGAACATTTGCCACCAGCCGACTCCAAAATTCAGCGGTTCCCCATCTCAGCCCAGAAAGCAGGTGGAACAACTTTTGTGGTGTCTTTCAGATGCCTACCGGAGCAATGTAAAAACTACCAGGAGAACTCCTGTCTGGCACCTTCCCCGGTGGAGTTGTGCATGGGGTGTGTTTGGAACATTTTGTCACCGGCCGACTCCAAAATTCAGCGGTTCCCCATCTCAGCCCAGAAAGCAGGTAGAACAACTTTTGTGGTGTCTTTCAGATGCCTACCGGATCAATGTAAAAACTACCAGGAGAACTCCTGTCTGGCACCTTCCCCGGTGGAGTTGTGCATGGGGTGTGTTTGGAACATTTTGTCACCGGCCGACTCCAAAATTCAGCGGTTCCCCATCTCAGCCCAGAAAGCAGGTAGAACAACTTTTGTGGTGTCTTTCAGATGCCTACCGGAGCAATGTAAAAACTACCAGGAGAACTCCTGTCTGGCACCTTCCCCGGTGGAGTTGTGCATGGGGTGTCTTTGGAACATTTTGTCACTGGCCGACTCCAAAATTCAGCGGTTCCCCATCTCAGCCCAGAAAGCAGGTAGAACAACTTTTGTGCTGCCTTTCAGCTGCCTACCAAGGTAGTGTAAAAACTACTAAGAGAACTCCTGTCTGGCACCTTCCCCGGTGGAGTTGTGCATGGGGTGTGTTTGGAACATTTTGTCACCAGCCGAGTCCAAAATTCAGCCGTTCCCCATCTCAGCCCAGAAAGCAGGTAGAACAACTTTTGTGGTGTCTTTCAGATGCCTACCGGAGCAATGTAAAAACTACCAGGAGAACTCCTGTCTGGCACCTTCCCCGGTGGAGTTGTGCAGGGGGTGTATTTGGAACATTTTGTCACCGGCCGACTCCAAAATTCAGCGGTTCCCCATCTCAGCCCAGAAAGCAGGTAGAACAACTTTTGTGGTGCCTTTCAGCTGCCTACCAAGGTAGTGTAAAAACTACCATGAGAACTCCTGACTGGCACCTTCCCCGGTGGAGTTGTGCAGGGGGTGTGTTTGGAAAATTTGTCACCAGCCGACTCCAAAATTCAGCGGTTCCCCATCTCAGCCCAGAAAGCAGGTGGAACAACTTTTGTGGTGCCTTTCAGGTGCCTACCAAGGTAGTGTAAAAACTACCAGGAGAACTCCTGTCTGGCACCTTCCCCGGTGGAGTTGTGCATGGGGTGTGTTTGGAACATTTTGTCACCGGCCGACTCCAAAATTCAGCGGTTCCCCATCTCAGCCCAGAAAGCAGGTAGAAGAACTTTTGTTGTGCCATTCAGGTGCCTACCGGAGCAATGTAAAAACTACCAGGAGAACTCCTGTCTGGCACCTTCCCCGGTGGAGTTGTGCATGGGGTGTGTTTGGAACATTTTGTCACCGGCCGACTCCAAAATTCAGCGGTTCCCCATCTCAGCCCAGAAAGCAGGTAGAACAACTTTTGTGGTGTCTTTCAGATGCCTACCGGAGCAATGTAAAAACTACCAGGAGAACTCCTGTCTGGCACCTTCCCCGGTGGAGTTGTGCATGGGGTGTGTTTGGAACATTTTGTCACCGGCCGACTCCAAAATTCAGCGGTTCCCCATCTCAGCCCAGAAAGCAGGTGGAACAACTTTTGTGGTGTCTTTCAGATGCCTACCGGAGCAATGTAAAAACTACCAGGAGAACTCCTGTCTGGCACCTTCCCCGATGGAGTTGTGCATGGGGTGTCTTTGGAACATTTTGTCACCGGCCGACTCCAAAATTCAGCGGTTCCCCATCTCAGCCCAGAAAGCAGGTAGAACAACTTTTGTGGTGCCTTTCAGCTGCCTACCAAGGTAGTGTAAAAACTACCAGGAGAACTCCTGTCTGGCACCTTCTCCGGTGGAGTTGTGCATGGGGTGTGTTTGGAACATTTGCCACCAGCCGACTCCAAAATTCAGCGGTTCCCCATCTCAGCCCAGAAAGCAGGTAGAACAACTTTTGTGGTGCCTTTCAGGTGCCTACCAAGGTAGTGTAAAAACTACCAGGAGAACTCCTGTCTGGCACCTTCCCCGGTGGAGTTGTGCATGGGGTGTGTTTGGAACATTTTGTCACCGGCCGACTCCAAAATTCAGCGGTTCCCCATCTCAGCCCAGAAAGCAGGTAGAACAACTTTTGTGGTGCCTTTCAGCTGCCTACCAAGGTAGTGTAAAAACTACCAGGAGAACTCCTGTCTGGCACCTTCTCCGGTGGAGTTGTGCATGGGGTGTCTTTGGAACATTTGCCACCAGCCGACTCCAAAATTCAGCGGTTCCCCATCTCAGCCCAGAAAGCAGGTGGAACAACTTTTGTGGTGTCTTTCAGATGCCTACTGGAGCAATGTAAAAACTACCAGGAGAACTCCTGTCTGGCACCTTCCCCGGTGGAGTTGTGCATGGGGTGTCTTTGGAACATTTTGTCACCGGCCGACTCCAAAATTCAGCGGTTCCCCATCTCAGCCCAGAAAGCAGGTAGAACAACTTTTGTGGTGTCTTTCAGATGCCTACCGGAGCAATGTAAAAACTACCAGGAGAACTCCTGTCTGGCACCTTCCCCGGTGGAGTTGTGCATGGGGTGTGTTTGGAACATTTTGTCACCAGCCGAGTCCAAAATTCAGCGGTTCCCCATCTCAGCCCAGAAAGCAGGTAGAACAACTTTTGTGGTGTCTTTCAGATGCCTACCAAGGTAGTGTAAAAACTACCAGGAGAACTCCTGTCTGGCACCTTCCCCGGTGGAGTTGTGCATGGGGTGTGTTTGGAACATTTTGTCACCGGCCGACTCCAAAATTCAGCGGTTCCCCATCTCAGCCCAGAAAGCAGGTAGAACAACTTTTGTGGTGTCTTTCAGATGCCTACCGGAGCAATGTAAAAACTACCAGGAGAACTCCTGTCTGGCACCTTCCCCGGTGGAGTTGTGCATGGGGTGTGTTTGGAACATTTTGTCACCGGCCGACTCCAAAATTCAGCGGTTCCCCATCTCAGCCCAGAAAGCAGGTGGAACAACTTTTGTGGTGTCTTTCAGATGCCTACCGGAGCAATGTAAAAACTACCAGGAGAACTCCTGTCTGGCACCTTCCCCGATGGAGTTGTGCATGGGGTGTCTTTGGAACATTTTGTCACCGGCCGACTCCAAAATTCAGCGGTTCCCCATCTCAGCCCAGAAAGCAGGTAGAACAACTTTTGTGGTGCCTTTCAGCTGCCTACCAAGGTAGTGTAAAAACTACCAGGAGAACTCCTGTCTGGCACCTTCTCCGGTGGAGTTGTGCATGGGGTGTGTTTGGAACATTTGCCACCAGCCGACTCCAAAATTCAGCGGTTCCCCATCTCAGCCCAGAAAGCAGGTAGAACAACTTTTGTGGTGCCTTTCAGGTGCCTACCAAGGTAGTGTAAAAACTACCAGGAGAACTCCTGTCTGGCACCTTCCCCGGTGGAGTTGTGCATGGGGTGTGTTTGGAACATTTTGTCACCGGCCGACTCCAAAATTCAGCGGTTCCCCATCTCAGCCCAGAAAGCAGGTAGAAGAACTTTTGTTGTGCCATTCAGGTGCCTACCGGAGCAATGTAAAAACTACCAGGAGAACTCCTGTCTGGCACCTTCCCCGGTGGAGTTGTGCATGGGGTGTCTTTGGAACATTTTGTCACCGGCCGACTCCAAAATTCAGCGGTTCCCCATCTCAGCCCAGAAAGCAGGTAGAACAACTTTTGTGGTGTCTTTCAGATGCCTACCGGAGCAATGTAAAAACTACCAGGAGAACTCCTGTCTGGCACCTTCCCCGGTGGAGTTGTGCATGGGGTGTGTTTGGAACATTTTGTCACCGGCCGAGTCCAAAATTCAGCGGTTCCCCATCTCAGCCCAGAAAGCAGGTAGAACAACTTTTGTGGTGCCTTTCAGGTGCCTACCAAGGTAGTGTAAAAACTACCAGGAGAACTCCTGTCTGGCACCTTCCCCGGTGGAGTTGTGCATGGGGTGTGTTTGGAACATTTTGTCACCGGCCGACTCCAAAATTCAGCGGTTCCCCATCTCAGCCCAGAAAGCAGGTAGAACAACTTTTGTGGTGTCTTTCAGATGCCTACCGGAGCAATGTAAAAACTACCAGGAGAACTCCTGTCTGGCACCTTCCCCGGTGGAGTTGTGCATGGGGTGTGTTTGGAACATTTTGTCACCGGCCGACTCCAAAATTCAGCGGTTCCCCATCTCAGCCCAGAAAGCAGGTGGAACAACTTTTGTGGTGTCTTTCAGATGCCTACCGGAGCAATGTAAAAACTGTAAAAACTACCAGGAGAACTCCTGTCTGGCACCTTCCCCGGTGGAGTTGTGCATGGGGTGTGTTTGGAACATTTTGTCACCAGCCGAGTCCAAAATTCAGCGGTTCCCCATCTCATCCCAGAAAGCAGGTAGAACAACTTTTGTGGTGTCTTTCAGATGCCTACCGGAGCAATGTAAAAACTACCAGGAGAACTCCTGTCTGGCACCTTCCCCAGTGGAGTTGTGCATGGGGTGTGTTTGGAACATTTTGTCACCAGCTGACTCCAAAATTCAGCGGTTCCCCATCTCAGCCCAGAAAGCAGGTGGAACAACTTTTGTGGTGCCTTTCAGGTGCCTACCAAGGTAGTGTAAAAACTACCAGGAGAACTCCTGTCTGGCACCTTCCCCGGTGGAGTTGTGCATGGGGTGTGTTTGGAACATTTTGTCACCGGCCGAGTCCAAAATTCAGCGGTTCCCCATCTCAGCCCAGAAAGCAGGTAGAAGAACTTTTGTTGTGCCATTCAGGTGCCTACCGGAGCAATGTAAAAACTACCAGGAGAACTCCTGTCTGGCACCTTCCCCGGTGGAGTTGTGCATGGGGTGTGTTTGGAACATTTTGTCACCGGCCGAGTCCAAAATTCAGCGGTTCCCCATCTCAGCCCAGAAAGCAGGTAGAACAACTTTTGTGGTGTCTTTCAGATGCCTACCGGAGCAATGTAAAAACTACCAGGAGAATTCCTGTCTGGCACCTTCCCCGATGGAGTTGTGCATGGGGTGTCTTTGGAACATTTTGTCACCGGCCGACTCCAAAATTCAGCGGTTCCCCATCTCAGCCCAGAAAGCAGGTAGAACAACTTTTGTGGTGCCTTTCAGCTGCCTACCAAGGTAGTGTAAAAACTACCAGGAGAACTCCTGTCTGGCACCTTCTCCGGTGGAGTTGTGCATGGGGTGTCTTTGGAACATTTGCCACCAGCCGACTCCAAAATTCAGCGGTTCCCCATCTCAGCCCAGAAAGCAGGTGGAACAACTTTTGTGCTGCCTTTCAAATGCCTACCAAGGTAGTGTAAAAACTACTAAGAGAACTCCTGTCTGGCACCTTCCCCGGTGGAGTTGTGCATGGGGTGTGTTTGGAACATTTTGTCACCAGCCGAGTCCAAAATTCAGCCGTTCCCCATCTCAGCCCAGAAAGCAGGTAGAACAACTTTTGTGGTGTCTTTCAGATGCCTACCGGAGCAATGTAAAAACTACCAGGAGAACTCCTGTCTGGCACCTTCCCCGGTGGAGTTGTGCAGGGGGTGTCTTTGGAACATTTTGTCACCGGCCGACTCCAAAATTCAGCGGTTCCCCATCTCAGCCCAGAAAGCAGGTAGAACAACTTTTGTGGTGCCTTTCAGCTGCCTACCAAGGTAGTGTAAAAACTACCATGAGAACTCCTGACTGGCACCTTCCCCGGTGGAGTTGTGCAGGGGGTGTGTTTGGAAAATTTGTCACCAGCCGACTCCAAAATTCAGCGGTTCCCCATCTCAGCCCAGAAAGCAGGTGGAACAACTTTTGTGGTGCCTTTCAGGTGCCTACCAAGGTAGTGTAAAAACTACCAGGAGAACTCCTGTCTGGCACCTTCCCCGGTGGAGTTGTGCATGGGGTGTGTTTGGAACATTTTGTCACCGGCCGAGTCCAAAATTCAGCGGTTCCCCATCTCAGCCCAGAAAGCAGGTAGAAGAACTTTTGTTGTGCCATTCAGGTGCCTACCGGAGCAATGTAAAAACTACCAGGAGAACTCCTGTCTGGCACCTTCCCCGGTGGAGTTGTGCATGGGGTGTGTTTGGAACATTTTGTCACCGGCCGAGTCCAAAATTCAGCGGTTCCCCATCTCAGCCCAGAAAGCAGGGTAGAACAACTTTTGTGGTGTCTTTCAGATGCCTACCGGAGCAATGTAAAAACTACCAGGAGAACTCCTGTCTGGCACCTTCCCCGGTGGAGTTGTGCATGGGGTGTCTTTGGAACATTTTGTCACCGGCCGACTCCAAAATTCAGCGGTTCCCCATCTCAGCCCAGAAAGCAGGTAGAAGAACTTTTGTTGTGCCATTCAGGTGCCTACCGGAGCAATGTAAAAACTACCAGGAGAACTCCTGTCTGGCACCTTCCCCGGTGGAGTTGTGCATGGGGGTGTGTTTTGGAACATTTTGTCACCGGCCGACTCCAAAATTCAGCGGTTCCCCATCTCAGCCCAGAAAGCAGGGTAGAACAACTTTTGTGGTGTCTTTCAGATGCCTACCGGAGCAATGTAAAAACTACCAGGAGAACTCCTGTCTGGCACCTTCCCCGGTGGAGTTGTGCATGGGGGTGTGTTTGGAACATTTTGTCACCGGCCGACTCCAAAATTCAGCGGTTCCCCATCTCAGCCCAGAAAGCAGGTAGAACAACTTTTGTGGTGCCTTTCAGCTGCCTACCAAGGTAGTGTAAAAACTACCAGGAGAACTCCTGTCTGGCACCTTCTCCGGTGGAGTTGTGCATGGGGTGTCTTTGGAACATTTGCCACCAGCCGACTCCAAAATTCAGCGGTTCCCCATCTCAGCCCAGAAAGCAGGTGGAACAACTTTTGTGGTGTCTTTCAGATGCCTACTGGAGCAATGTAAAAACTACCAGGAGAACTCCTGTCTGGCACCTTCCCCGGTGGAGTTGTGCATGGGGTGTCTTTGGAACATTTTGTCACCGGCCGACTCCAAAATTCAGCGGTTCCCCATCTCAGCCCAGAAAGCAGGTAGAACAACTTTTGTGGTGTCTTTCAGATGCCTACCGGAGCAATGTAAAAACTACCAGGAGAACTCCTGTCTGGCACCTTCCCCGGTGGAGTTGTGCATGGGGTGTGTTTGGAACATTTTGTCACCAGCCGAGTCCAAAATTCAGCGGTTCCCCATCTCAGCCCAGAAAGCAGGTAGAACAACTTTTGTGGTGTCTTTCAGATGCCTACCAAGGTAGTGTAAAAACTACCAGGAGAACTCCTGTCTGGCACCTTCCCCGGTGGAGTTGTGCATGGGGTGTGTTTTGGAACATTTTGTCACCGGCCGACTCCAAAATTCAGCGGTTCCCCATCTCAGCCCAGAAAGCAGGAAGAACAACTTTTGTGGTGTCTTTCAGATGCCTACCGGAGCAATGTAAAAACTACCAGGAGAACTCCTGTCTGGCACCTTCCCCGGTGGAGTTGTGCATGGGGTGTGTTTGGAACATTTTGTCACCGGCCGACTCCAAAATTCAGCGGTTCCCCATCTCAGCCCAGAAAGCAGGTGGAACAACTTTTGTGGTGTCTTTCAGATGCCTACCGGAGCAATGTAAAAACTACCAGGAGAACTCCTGTCTGGCACCTTCCCCGATGGAGTTGTGCATGGGGTGTCTTTGGAACATTTTGTCACCGGCCGACTCCAAAATTCAGCGGTTCCCCATCTCAGCCCAGAAAGCAGGTAGAACAACTTTTGTGGTGCCTTTCAGCTGCCTACCAAGGTAGTGTAAAAACTACCAGGAGAACTCCTGTCTGGCACCTTCTCCGGTGGAGTTGTGCATGGGGTGTGTTTGGAACATTTGCCACCAGCCGACTCCAAAATTCAGCGGTTCCCCATCTCAGCCCAGAAAGCAGGTAGAACAACTTTTGTGGTGCCTTTCAGGTGCCTACCAAGGTAGTGTAAAAACTACCAGGAGAACTCCTGTCTGGCACCTTCCCCGGTGGAGTTGTGCATGGGGTGTGTTTGGAACATTTTGTCACCGGCCGACTCCAAAATTCAGCGGTTCCCCATCTCAGCCCAGAAAGCAGGTAGAAGAACTTTTGTTGTGCCATTCAGGTGCCTACCGGAGCAATGTAAAAACTACCAGGAGAACTCCTGTCTGGCACCTTCCCCGGTGGAGTTGTGCATGGGGTGTCTTTGGAACATTTTGTCACCGGCCGACTCCAAAATTCAGCGGTTCCCCATCTCAGCCCAGAAAGCAGGGTAGAACAACTTTTGTGGTGTCTTTCAGATGCCTACCGGAGCAATGTAAAAACTACCAGGAGAACTCCTGTCTGGCACCTTCCCCGGTGGAGTTGTGCATGGGGTGTGTTTGGAACATTTTGTCACCGGCCGAGTCCAAAATTCAGCGGTTCCCCATCTCAGCCCAGAAAGCAGGTAGAACAACTTTTGTGGTGCCTTTCAGGTGCCTACCAAGGTAGTGTAAAAACTACCAGGAGAACTCCTGTCTGGCACCTTCCCCGGTGGAGTTGTGCATGGGGTGTGTTTGGAACATTTTGTCACCGGCCGACTCCAAAATTCAGCGGTTCCCCATCTCAGCCCAGAAAGCAGGTAGAACAACTTTTGTGGTGTCTTTCAGATGCCTACCGGAGCAATGTAAAAACTACCAGGAGAACTCCTGTCTGGCACCTTCCCCGGTGGAGTTGTGCATGGGGTGTGTTTGGAACATTTTGTCACCGGCCGACTCCAAAATTCAGCGGTTCCCCATCTCAGCCCAGAAAGCAGGTGGAACAACTTTTGTGGTGTCTTTCAGATGCCTACCGGAGCAATGTAAAAACTGTAAAAACTACCAGGAGAACTCCTGTCTGGCACCTTCCCCGGTGGAGTTGTGCATGGGGTGTGTTTGGAACATTTTGTCACCAGCCGAGTCCAAAATTCAGCGGGTTCCCCATCTCATCCCAGAAAGCAGGTAGAACAACTTTTGTGGTGTCTTTCAGATGCCTACCGGAGCAATGTAAAAACTACCAGGAGAACTCCTGTCTGGCACCTTCCCCAGTGGAGTTGTGCATGGGGTGTGTTTGGAACATTTTGTCACCAGCTGACTCCAAAATTCAGCGGTTCCCCATCTCAGCCCAGAAAGCAGGTGGAACAACTTTTGTGGTGCCTTTCAGGTGCCTACCAAGGTAGTGTAAAAACTACCAGGAGAACTCCTGTCTGGCACCTTCCCCGGTGGAGTTGTGCATGGGGTGTGTTTGGAACATTTTGTCACCGGCCGAGTCCAAAATTCAGCGGTTCCCCATCTCAGCCCAGAAAGCAGGTAGAAGAACTTTTGTTGTGCCATTCAGGTGCCTACCGGAGCAATGTAAAAACTACCAGGAGAACTCCTGTCTGGCACCTTCCCCGGTGGAGTTGTGCATGGGGTGTGTTTGGAACATTTTGTCACCGGCCGAGTCCAAAATTCAGCGGTTCCCCATCTCAGCCCAGAAAGCAGGTAGAACAACTTTTGTGGTGTCTTTCAGATGCCTACCGGAGCAATGTAAAAACTACCAGGAGAACTCCTGTCTGGCACCTTCCCCGATGGAGTTGTGCATGGGGTGTCTTTGGAACATTTTGTCACCGGCCGACTCCAAAATTCAGCGGTTCCCCATCTCAGCCCAGAAAGCAGGTAGAACAACTTTTGTGGTGCCTTTCAGCTGCCTACCAAGGTAGTGTAAAAACTACCAGGAGAACTCCTGTCTGGCACCTTCTCCGGTGGAGTTGTGCATGGGGTGTGTTTGGAACATTTGCCACCAGCCGACTCCAAAATTCAGCGGTTCCCCATCTCAGCCCAGAAAGCAGGTAGAACAACTTTTGTGGTGCCTTTCAGGTGCCTACCAAGGTAGTGTAAAAACTACCAGGAGAACTCCTGTCTGGTCACCTTCCCCGGTGGAGTTGTGCATGGGGTGTGTTTGGAACATTTTGTCACCGGCCGACTCCAAAATTCAGCGGTTCCCCATCTCAGCCCAGAAAGCAGGTAGAAGAACTTTTGTTGTGCCATTCAGGTGCCTACCGGAGCAATGTAAAAACTACCAGGAGAACTCCTGTCTGGCACCTTCCCCGGTGGAGTTGTGCATGGGGTGTCTTTGGAACATTTTGTCACCGGCCGACTCCAAAATTCAGCGGTTCCCCATCTCAGCCCAGAAAGCAGGTAGAACAACTTTTGTGGTGTCTTTCAGATGCCTACCGGAGCAATGTAAAAACTACCAGGAGAACTCCTGTCTGGCACCTTCCCCGGTGGGAGTTGTGCATGGGGTGTGTTTGGAACATTTTGTCACCGGCCGAGTCCAAAATTCAGCGGTTCCCCATCTCAGCCCAGAAAGCAGGTAGAACAACTTTTGTGGTGCCTTTCAGGTGCCTACCAAGGTAGTGTAAAAACTACCAGGAGAACTCCTGTCTGGCACCTTCCCCGGTGGAGTTGTGCATGGGGTGTGTTTGGAACATTTTGTCACCGGCCGACTCCAAAATTCAGCGGTTCCCCATCTCAGCCCAGAAAGCAGGTAGAACAACTTTTGTGGTGTCTTTCAGATGCCTACCGGAGCAATGTAAAAACTACCAGGAGAACTCCTGTCTGGCACCTTCCCCGGTGGAGTTGTGCATGGGGTGTGTTTGGAACATTTTGTCACCGGCCGACTCCAAAATTCAGCGGTTCCCCATCTCAGCCCAGAAAGCAGGTGGAACAACTTTTGTGGTGTCTTTCAGATGCCTACCGGAGCAATGTAAAAACTGTAAAAACTACCAGGAGAACTCCTGTCTGGCACCTTCCCCGGTGGAGTTGTGCATGGGGTGTGTTTGGAACATTTTGTCACCAGCCGAGTCCAAAATTCAGCGGTTCCCCATCTCATCCCAGAAAGCAGGTAGAACAACTTTTGTGGTGTCTTTCAGATGCCTACCGGAGCAATGTAAAAACTACCAGGAGAACTCCTGTCTGGCACCTTCCCCAGTGGAGTTGTGCATGGGGTGTGTTTGGAACATTTTGTCACCAGCTGACTCCAAAATTCAGCGGTTCCCCATCTCAGCCCAGAAAGCAGGTGGAACAACTTTTGTGGTGCCTTTCAGGTGCCTACCAAGGTAGTGTAAAAACTACCAGGAGAACTCCTGTCTGGCACCTTCCCCGGTGGAGTTGTGCATGGGGTGTGTTTGGAACATTTTGTCACCGGCCGAGTCCAAAATTCAGCGGTTCCCCATCTCAGCCCAGAAAGCAGGTAGAAGAACTTTTGTTGTGCCATTCAGGTGCCTACCGGAGCAATGTAAAAACTACCAGGAGAACTCCTGTCTGGCACCTTCCCCGGTGGAGTTGTGCATGGGGTGTGTTTGGAACATTTTGTCACCGGCCGAGTCCAAAATTCAGCGGTTCCCCATCTCAGCCCAGAAAGCAGGTAGAACAACTTTTGTGGTGTCTTTCAGATGCCTACCGGAGCAATGTAAAAAACTACCAGGAGAACTCCTGTCTGGCACCTTCCCCGGTGGAGTTGTGCATGGGGGTGTCTTTGGAACATTTTGTCACCGGCCGACTCCAAAATTCAGCGGTTCCCCATCTCAGCCCAGAAAGCAGGTAGAAGAACTTTTGTTGTGCCATTCAGGTGCCTACCGGAGCAATGTAAAAACTACCAGGAGAACTCCTGTCTGGCACCTTCCCCGGTGGAGTTGTGCATGGGGTGTGTTTGGAACATTTTGTCACCGGCCGACTCCAAAATTCAGCGGTTCCCCATCTCAGCCCAGAAAGCAGGTAGAACAACTTTTGTGGTGTCTTTCAGATGCCTACCGGAGCAATGTAAAAACTACCAGGAGAACTCCTGTCTGGCACCTTCCCCGGTGGAGTTGTGCATGGGGTGTGTTTGGAACATTTTGTCACCGGCCGACTCCAAAATTCAGCGGTTCCCCATCTCAGCCCAGAAAGCAGGTAGAACAACTTTTGTGGTGCCTTTCAGCTGCCTACCAAGGTAGTGTAAAAACTACCAGGAGAACTCCTGTCTGGCACCTTCTCCGGTGGAGTTGTGCATGGGGTGTCTTTGGAACATTTGCCACCAGCCGACTCCAAAATTCAGCGGTTCCCCATCTCAGCCCAGAAAGCAGGTGGAACAACTTTTGTGGTGTCTTTCAGATGCCTACTGGAGCAATGTAAAAACTACCAGGAGAACTCCTGTCTGGCACCTTCCCCGGTGGAGTTGTGCATGGGGTGTCTTTGGAACATTTTGTCACCGGCCGACTCCAAAATTCAGCGGTTCCCCATCTCAGCCCAGAAAGCAGGTAGAACAACTTTTGTGGTGTCTTTCAGATGCCTACCGGAGCAATGTAAAAACTACCAGGAGAACTCCTGTCTGGCACCTTCCCCGGTGGAGTTGTGCATGGGGTGTGTTTGGAACATTTTGTCACCAGCCGAGTCCAAAATTCAGCGGTTCCCCATCTCAGCCCAGAAAGCAGGTAGAACAACTTTTGTGGTGTCTTTCAGATGCCTACCAAGGTAGTGTAAAAACTACCAGGAGAACTCCTGTCTGGCACCTTCCCCGGTGGAGTTGTGCATGGGGTGTGTTTGGAACATTTTGTCACCGGCCGACTCCAAAATTCAGCGGTTCCCCATCTCAGCCCAGAAAGCAGGTAGAACAACTTTTGTGGTGTCTTTCAGATGCCTACCGGAGCAATGTAAAAACTACAGGAGAACTCCTGTCTGGCACCTTCCCCGGTGGAGTTGTGCATGGGGTGTGTTTGGAACATTTTGTCACCGGCCGACTCCAAAATTCAGCGGTTCCCCATCTCAGCCCAGAAAGCAGGTGGAACAACTTTTGTGGTGTCTTTCAGATGCCTACCGGAGCAATGTAAAAACTACCAGGAGAACTCCTGTCTGGCACCTTCCCCGATGGAGTTGTGCATGGGGTGTCTTTGGAACATTTTGTCACCGGCCGACTCCAAAATTCAGCGGTTCCCCATCTCAGCCCAGAAAGCAGGTAGAACAACTTTTGTGGTGCCTTTCAGCTGCCTACCAAGGTAGTGTAAAAACTACCAGGAGAACTCCTGTCTGGCACCTTCTCCGGTGGAGTTGTGCATGGGGTGTGTTTGGAACATTTGCCACCAGCCGACTCCAAAATTCAGCGGTTCCCCATCTCAGCCCAGAAAGCAGGTAGAACAACTTTTGTGGTGCCTTTCAGGTGCCTACCAAGGTAGTGTAAAAACTACCAGGAGAACTCCTGTCTGGCACCTTCCCCGGTGGAGTTGTGCATGGGGTGTGTTTGGAACATTTTGTCACCGGCCGACTCCAAAATTCAGCGGTTCCCCATCTCAGCCCAGAAAGCAGGTAGAAGAACTTTTGTTGTGCCATTCAGGTGCCTACCGGAGCAATGTAAAAACTACCAGGAGAACTCCTGTCTGGCACCTTCCCCGGTGGAGTTGTGCATGGGGTGTCTTTGGAACATTTTGTCACCGGCCGACTCCAAAATTCAGCGGTTCCCCATCTCAGCCCAGAAAGCAGGTAGAACAACTTTTGTGGTGTCTTTCAGATGCCTACCGGAGCAATGTAAAAACTACCAGGAGAACTCCTGTCTGGCACCTTCCCCGGTGGAGTTGTGCATGGGGTGTGTTTGGAACATTTTGTCACCGGCCGAGTCCAAAATTCAGCGGTTCCCCATCTCAGCCCAGAAAGCAGGTAGAACAACTTTTGTGGTGCCTTTCAGGTGCCTACCAAGGTAGTGTAAAAACTACCAGGAGAACTCCTGTCTGGCACCTTCCCCGGTGGAGTTGTGCATGGGGTGTGTTTGGAACATTTTGTCACCGGCCGACTCCAAAATTCAGCGGTTCCCCATCTCAGCCCAGAAAGCAGGTAGAACAACTTTTGTGGTGTCTTTCAGATGCCTACCGGAGCAATGTAAAAACTACCAGGAGAACTCCTGTCTGGCACCTTCCCCGGTGGAGTTGTGCATGGGGTGTGTTTTGGAACATTTTGTCACCGGCCGACTCCAAAATTCAGCGGTTCCCCATCTCAGCCCAGAAAGCAGGTGGAACAACTTTTGTGGTGTCTTTCAGATGCCTACCGGAGCAATGTAAAAACTGTAAAAACTACCAGGAGAACTCCTGTCTGGCACCTTCCCCGGTGGAGTTGTGCATGGGGTGTGTTTGGAACATTTTGTCACCAGCCGAGTCCAAAATTCAGCGGTTCCCCATCTCATCCCAGAAAGCAGGTAGAACAACTTTTGTGGTGTCTTTCAGATGCCTACCGGAGCAATGTAAAAACTACCAGGAGAACTCCTGTCTGGCACCTTCCCCAGTGGAGTTGTGCATGGGGTGTGTTTGGAACATTTTGTCACCAGCTGACTCCAAAATTCAGCGGAT